>NW_026922893.1:0-20472 GCF_032062105.1 Saccostrea cuccullata | reverse complement strand
AACTTTAAACGGCTATATCTCCTTTGTTTTTTGACGAAATGCTTTGAAATTTAAAACATAGTCATGCATTAGGATATCCTAAAATATGATATAGAAAAAAAATTCATGAAATCACGCGCATGCACGTGTGCTGCAATCTGATTGGCTGAAACTTTATATGGCTATATCTCCTTTGTTTTTTGACGAAATGTTTGGAATTTTAAAATATAATCATTCATTTAGATATCCTTCAATACGATAAAGATAAAAATATATGAAATCACGCGCATGCATGTGTGCTGCAATATATCTGATTGGCTGAAACTTCAAATTGCTATAACTCCCTTGTTTTTCAACCAAACAGGATGGGATTTAGAACATAGATAAATATAAGGGACTCCTACAAGAAGGTGTAGTAATTGTGCACGTGCTTGCACGTACGTGCACTTGAAATGAGTAAAATAAAAAATACACTCGAATGAGTGTATTTTTTAATACTTTTGGATTAAATGCTTTGATATTAAGTATATTAAAATTTTAGATAGCGTAGACAAGATAATATGGTCGTTACGCACATGAACACGCGAGCAATGCCTATTTTTAAATATATTTTGTATTTTTCTGGGAAGACCTTGGTTAAGTCTAAATTCCATAAAGTAATTCTTATTTAATAGAGATTACAGGAAATATGGCACCAAAAGGGAGTTGGGGAGCGTTTGGGGAACATCTGTAACGGTCCCCGTTACAATTAGCACTAGTTAAATTTGCATTTAAGAAAAGTTTAATCTTTGCTATGTTGCCATACATCAGTGTTACACAAACACATCTTGTTCATTAGGTATTCATATGATGCATTCATTTACAGCAAATTGTTTTAAAAGAAATCATCTAATTTGAAAATAAAATATCATAATCCTACATGTCATTCATTGCTGCTGATTTATTTAAGATTGAAATTATTACCATGATCTTAAAAGGGTTTTCCTACCTACCTGTAGCTTGTACAAGCTAATAATTCGACATCGAACTCGACAACTTCTTCCCTATTTACGGAAATTTAAAAAATGAGTATAACCTGAAGATATGTCCCAGATCTCAGAGCTCTTCTCACCTACCTGTATCTTGTACCAGATAAGAACGCGGCAAAATATTCGTCATATTCCCACCTGTGTTTCATAGAAGCTGATTTATTTTATACTGACATTATTACCATGATCTTACTAGACAACTCCCTACCTGTTAGGGAGATTCAAAAGATAGGTTTAACATGAAGATATGTCCCTGATCTCAGAGCTTTCTCTCACCTACCTGTACCTTGTACCAGATTAGAATACAGTAAAATATTTGTCATAATCCTACCTTTCATCCATAGTTGCTGATTTATTTAATGCTGAAATTCTTACCCAGGTCTTACTAGGCAAATCCTAACCTTTTATGGAGATTCAAAAGATAGGTTTAACATGAAGATATGTCCCTGATCTCAGAGCTTTCTCTCACCTAACTGTACCTTGTACCAGATAAGAATACGACAAGATATTCGTCATTATTTTACCTGTCTTTCATAGATTTTGATTTATTTTATACTGAAATTCTTACCCTGCTCTTACTAGGAAACAGCTTACCTTTAAAATAGACTCAAAAGATATGTTTAAAATGAAGATATGTCCCTGATCTCAGAGCTTTCTCTCACCTACCTGTACCTTGTACCAGATAAGAATACGACCGTATATTCGTTATATTCTTACCCGTCCTTCATAGATGCTGATTTATTTTATACCAAAATTCTTAGCCTGGTCTTACTAGGCAACTCCTTACCTTTTATGGAGATTCAAAAGATAGGTTTAACATGAAGATATGTTCCTGATCTCAGAATTTTCTCTCACCTACCTCTACCTTGTACCAGATAAGAATAAGACAGAATATTTGTCATAATCTTACCCGTCTTTCATAGATTCTGATTTATTTTATGCTGAAATTCTTACCCTGCTCTTACTAGGCAACACCTTACCTTTTATATAGACTCAAAAGATAGGTTTAACATAAAGATATGTCCCTGCTCTCAAAGCTTTCTCTCACCTACCTGTACCTTGTACCAGATAAGAATAAGACAAAAAATTCGTCATATTCCTTCCCGACTTTCATAGTTGCTGATCTATATTTTGTTGAAAACTGACCCTGGTCTTAGAAGGCAACTCCTTACCTGTTATATAGATTCAAAAGGTGGGATTAACATGAAGATATGTCCCTGATCTCAGAGCTTTCTCTCGCCTACCTGTACCTTGTACCAGATTAGAATACAGTAAAATATTTGTCATAATTCTACCTGTCATTCACAGTTGCTGATTTATTTTATGCTGAAATTCTTACCCAGGTCTTACTAGGCAACTCCTTACCTGTTATGGAGAATGAAAAGATAGGTTTAACATGAAGACATGTCCCTTATCTCAGAGCTTTCTCTCACCTACCTGTACCTTGTACCAGATAAGAACGCGGCAAAATATTCGTCATATTCTTACCCGTGTTTCATAGATGCTGATTTATTTTATACTGACATTATTACCATGATCTTACTAGACCACTCCTTACCTTTTATAGAAATTCAAAAGATAGGTTTAACATGAAGATATGTCCCTGCTCTCAAAGCTTTCTCTCACCTACCTGTACCTTGTACCAGCTAAGAATACAGCCAAAATATTTGTCATATTCCTACCTCATTCTTAGTTGCTGATTTATTTAATACTGAAATTCTCACCCAGGTCTTACTAGGCAACTCCTTACCTGTTATGGAGATTCAAAAGATAGGTTTAACATGAAGATATGTCCCTTATGTCAGAGCTTTCTCTCACCTACCTGTACCTTGTACCAGATAAGAAGAGGACAAAACATTTGTTATATATCTAACTGTGTTTCATGGATGCTGATTTATTTTAAACTGAAATTCTTACCCTGATCTTACAAGACAACTCCTTACCTGTTAGGGAGATTCAAAAGATAGGTTTAACATGAAGATATGGCCCTTATACCAGAGCTTTCTCTCACCTACCTGTGCCTTGTACCAGATTAGAATACGGAAAAATATTCGTCATATTTCTGCCTGTCTTTCATAGTTGATGATCTATGATCTATATTTTGTTGAAAATCTGACCCTGGTCTTAGAAGGCAACTCCTTACCTGTTATATAGATTCAAAAGGTAGGATTAACATGAAGATATGTCCCTGATCTCAGAGCTTTCTCTCATCTACCTGTACCTTGTACCAGATAAGAATACGACCGTATATTCGTTATATTCTTACCCGTCTTTCATAGATGCTGATTTATTTCATACCGAAATTCTTACCCTGGTCTTACTAGGCAACTCCTTACCTTTAATGGAGATTCAAAATATCTGATTAACATGAAGATATGTCCCTGATCTCAGAGCTTTCTCTCACCTACCAGTACCTTGTACCAGATTAGAATACAGTAAAATATATGTCATAACCCTACCTATCATTCATAGTTGCTGATTTATTTAATGCTGAAATTCTTACCCAGGTCTTACTAGGCAACTCCTTACCTGTTATTGAGATTCAAAAGATAGGTTTAACATGAAGATATGTCCCTGATCTCAGAGCTTTCTCTCACCTACCTGTACCTTGTACCAGATAAGAATACGGCCGTATATTTGTTATATTCTTACCAATTTTTCATAGATGCTGATTTATTTTATACCAAAATTCTTACCCTGGTCTTAGTAGGCAACTCCTTACCTTTTATGGAGATTCAAAAGATAGGTTTAACATGAAGATATGTTCCTGATCTCAGAACTTTCTCTCTCTTACCTGTACCTTGTACCAGATAAGAATAAGACAGAATATTTGTCATAATCTTACCCGTCTTTCATAGATTCCGATTTATTTTAAACTGAAATTCTTACCCTGCTCTTACTAGGCAACACCTTACCTTTTATTTAGACTTAAAAGATAGGTTTAACATGAAGATATGTCCCTGATCTCAGAGCTTTCTCTCACCTACCTGTACCTTGTACCAGATAAGAATACGGCAAAAAATTCGTCATTATCCTACCCGTCTTTCATAGTTGCTGATCTATATTTTGTTGAAAATCTGACCCTGGTCTTAGAAGGCAACTCCTTACCTGTTATATAGATTCAAAAGATAGGATTAACATGAAGATATGTCCCTGATCTCAGAGCTTTCTCTCACCTACCTGTACCTTGTTCCAGATAAGAATACGGTCGTATATTCGTTATATTCTTACCCGTCTTTCATAGATGCTGATTTATTTTATACCGAAATTCTAACCCTGGTCTTACTAGGCAACTCTTTACCTTTTATGGAGATTCAAAAGATAGGTTTAACATGAAGATATGTTCCTGATCTCAGAACTTTCTCTCATCTACCTGTACCTTGTACCAGATAAGAATAAGACAGAATATTTGTCATAATCTTACCCGTCTTTCATAGATTCTGATTTATTTTATGCTGAAATTCTTACCCTGCTCTTACTAGGCAACACCTTACCTTTTATATAGACTCAAAAGATAGGTTTAACATGAAGATATGTCCCTTATCTCAGAGCTTTCTCTCACCTACCTGTACCTTGTACCAGATAAGAATACGACAAAATATTCGTCATATTCCTACCTGTCTTTCATAGATGCTGTTTATTTTAAAATGAAATTCTTACCCTTGTCTTACTAGGGAACTCCTTACCTGAATTTACCTATTTATTTTTAATTGTAATAATTATCAATAAACTAAGTGACTTATTTATTCATTAGGAAATTTATTTGTTTGTTTATTTATGAATATATTCTTTTTTTCATTAATTAATTATTCTAATGAGTAATAAATTCTTCTATTTATTAATTAAGGTTTATTTATTATTTCTAATAATTAAGTAAATGTTTGATTTTCTTATTGATAATTTATTTATTTATTTATTTATCATATTTATTCCTTTTTTTTATTATTCTTTTAAAATTAAAAAAAAATAATTTATTTACTATTTTAATTACTGTAAATCGTTTTAATTCCACGGTGTTAAAATTTCACGATTTTTCAAAAAGTACCAATCGCGATGGTTTTATTTTGACGATGCAAGAAATAAATTCAGAATATCCTATCAGCATTTAAACGTTTCTAAAAAATAATTATGACATTGACGATGGGTATAATATCGCTGAAAAATGATTAATTACGAACATAGTGAAATCAAAACCATCGTGATTATTTGCCAATCTACAGTATCTTTTTATTTATTTATCTTTTGTTTTATTTATTTATTTATTGATATTTTTTTGTATAGACAGGTTCTGTTTATGTATTGCCGGGTTTATGTTCCCATCACAAGTTTTGTATAAGGTTTGTATACCCTTCACCAGGGTCTATATACCCATCACCAGGGTCTATATGCCCATCACCAGGGTTGGTATACCAATCACCAGGGTCCATATAACCATCACTAGGGTCCATATTATCTATCACCAGGGTTTGTTTGCCCATCTCCAAGGTTTATATACCTTTCGCCAGGGTCTATATACCCATCGCCAGGGTATGTATTACCCAGCACCAGGGTCTATATACCCATCACCAGGATCTATATACACATCACCAGGGTGTATATACCCATTGCCAGGGTTTGTATTACCCATCACCATCACCATGGTCTATATACCTATCACCAGGGTTTGTATACCCATCACCAGGGTCTATGTACCCCTCACCAGCGTCTATATACCCCTCACCAGGGTCTATATACCCATTACCAGGATCTATATACCCATCATCAGGGTCTATATACCCATCGACAGGGTCTGTATTACCTATCACTAGGGTCTATATACCCATCACCAGGGTCTATGTACTCATAACCAGGGTTTGTATACCAATCACCAGGGTCTATATACCCATCATTAGGGTCTATAGTATCTATAACTAGGGTTTGTATAGCCATCACCAGGGTCTGTATACCTATCACTAGGGTTTGTATACCACTCTACAGGTTCTATATACCCATTACTAGAGTCATTACCGCTATTATTACCAATAATCAAGGTTTGTATATTTATATATAGGATAGGTATTACCTGTCACGTACCAGGGTATACAAATTATTACCGGTCTCTGTATATTGATCACTTTTCTCTATATTAACAATGGTGTATCAGAAAGAGTCTGTATTTGCAAGGATTTGGTTTTTAATATAACCAAGAGTATGTGCATTGCAGAGGGCCTGTCAAGGGTCTCAGTATCAACAAGGGTCTATGACTCTATGTGTCACAAAGGGTCTTTGTCACCAAGGGTCTATGTCTCAAAAGTATGTATATTATCAATGCCCTGTGTTACACCAACGGTATGTGTATCACCAAGGGACTGTGTCACGAAGGTTATGTGTATCACAAAGTTCTTGTTTGTATCACCTAGGGTCTATTTGTCACCAAGGGTCAATGTATTACCAAGAGTCTCTGTATTACCAAGGGTCTGTGTGTCACCAAGGGTCAATGTATCACCAAGAGTCTTTGTATTAGCAAGGGTCTATGTATCACCGAGGGTCTGTGTATCACCAAGATTCTGTTTATCTCCAAGGGCCTTTTTATCACCAAGGGTCTGTGTATCTCCTAAGGTATATGTATCACCTTGGGTCTGTGTATCACCTAGGGTCTGTGTATCACCACGGATCTGTATACCACCAAGGGTTTTCTTCTAGGGTCTATGTATCACTAGGGTCTATGGAACACCTAGGGTCAATGTATCACCAAGGGCCTATGGAACACCTAGAATCTATGTATCACCAAGGGTCTATGTATCACCTTGGGTCTGTGTATCACCTAGGTTCTGTGTATCACAAAGGGTCTATGTATCACAAAGTGTCTGTGTATCACCTAGGGTCTATGTATCACCAAGGGTCTGTGTATCACCAAGGGTTTGTGAACTTTTTGTCCATCAGCAATGATCATTAACCTGTCAGAAGAGTGTGTATACACTGTACTTAAAACATAAGTCTGAACAGCCATATTAAGGATTTTCCTTCTTGTGGGGTCGAAGTACCTTATTTTCTGCAGGGTGTCCAACATTTTTTGCATTATCAAAATGAAATCCAATTAATTTTAAGGATGTCTTTGGGTGTGTTCAGTTACAAGGTTAACATCTTGTAGAATAGGCCTGATCGAATTGTATAAAGAACTATAATGATTTTCGTGAGATTAAAATTTATTGATTTAAAGTTATTATTTTATGTTGTCGTTATAGCATACCTTTTTTTATTTTGTAGTTGATCCTTTTAAGGGGGAAGCAAAGGGCATTGAACTTTATATCGACAGACAAAGATTTTTTAGTTATGTGGAGGTATTTTAACATTGTAAATTTCAGTCATTATGTATCTTGATTCATCTGTTTCATAAATGGGAAGCAGTCATAAAATTCCATCATGTTGTTCATTTGTTCCTCAAAAAATCTGAACATATACATCTCTTCATAATTGATGAAGTGTGAAATGGTAGAAATCCTCATAAAAGTAGATCGACCAACACAAAATTCAAATTTCATTTATGTTCGATGTCAAGGTTTATGAGAGTAGAACAAAAGTGCCAAAATAGATGCATTCTACAAACTCTACAAATTCTGAATAATGACATTTTGTCAAGCAGAAAACCAAAGTGTAGTTTTGCTGCAGGGAAATGATATGCAATGTCTGTAATGTTTGAATGGGATGCAGTCATCTATGGCAAAGTTCATTTGTAAAATCTTTTCACATGAAGATGTACTGTCTCATCAGGTGCAAAGCTTTGGCCGAGATTAAAGTTTTGTTAAGGGCAAATGTCAAGGTCAAAGATCATATGCAAAATAAATTGGACTCCTAATAGGTTTGTCACGGGTATTACACAGGTGAATTATGCTTTGATCAGGGCACTAGTAATTCTTAGCCGGCCTTGTTGCTGAAAGAACAATTGCTGGCTATTGTCAGCTTGTTTGAGACAGGAAAGGGTTGACACCGGCCACAATCGCCCAATTAAAATTACGTATAAAATTGTTATTCTTACCCTTAGCCGCTTTTGATTTATAATAAGTGTATGAAAATTAAACATTATCATAAGATAAAAAATAAAGTATTCATAAACGGTTAGAAATAGATAATTCATTTGTTAAATATGAGAGTCCGATCTTCTCAAAAGTATTGGGAGTCGACCTTTCAATGAAGTTGTTCAAAAATTAAATGATGCGTTTAGAAAACAGGGGGAAGGGGGCAACCCTCCCCCCCTCATATTACGTGCCTTGTCAATACACATAGATATTTCATGTTACTTTTTATAAATGCGGGTAAGGGGGTTTTGTCATAAATATAAATATAACTCATTATGTACAAGTGAAATCTGAATTTTAAAAATTTATTTCCATCAAATGTTCCAAATATTCAACTATCATTCGAATAAAGTAATCGAGTAGTGGACTAAGGTATAAATAAATATTTTGTTAATAAAATTTATCTCAATTCATCCAAAAGAGGAATCAAAATACATCATGATTCACATTAACAATGTAAAGATATTTCCACAATCCACATAAATAAAACTCATTGCCCATCGTTTTAAGTTAATTTGAATGTCCTTTGCATCCTTTTTAACAGGCTTACACTTCAATATAAAAAGTAAATAAGATCAATTTTAGTATCAAGAAATTTTAATCATAAGAAAATCGATATACATGTATTTCATTATACAATTCGATCATGCCTTTTCTACAAGAGGTTAACTTTACTAAACACATCCACAGACCTTCTTAATATTGGATTTCATTTTTAAAATGAAAATTATGTTAGACACCATATAGGCCTACAAAATAATGCAATAAAACCCTGCAAGAATAAAGATTTCCTTGACATGGCTATTCAGGCATATGCAACAAACATGCACACTCTTATGATTGGTATTCAAACCCTGCTGATGGACAAAGGTGCACAGACCCTCGATAATACACAAACCCTTGGTGATACACATATCCTTGGTAATACAGACCCTTAGTGACATAAATACATGCCCTTAGTGATACAGATTCTTGTTGATAAAGACCCTAGGTGATACATAGACCCTTGATGATACATAGACCACCGGTGATACACAGACCCTATGTGATACATAAGCCTTTGGTGATACACAGACCCTAGTTGATACACAGACCTTAGGTTATACATATACCCTTGGTGATACACATACCCTCAATAATACACAAACCCTTGGTGATACACATACCTTTGGTGATACAAAAAACCACTGGTGATACATAGACCCTAGGGGATACCCATACACTAGGTGATACACATACCTTTGGTGATACATAGACCCTAGCTAATACACCGACACTTCGTGATACACAGACCCTAGGTAATACATATACCCTTGGTGATAAAAAGACCCTTGACAATACATAGACCACTGGTGATACATAGACCCCCTGTAGAACACAGACCCTTTATGATACAAATACCCTTGGTGATACACATAATCTTGGTGATACACATAATCTTGGTGATACATAGACCTTTGGAGATACATTTACCCTTGGTGATACACATAATCTTGACGATACACATAATCATGGTGATACAGTGTGAAAATTAGCGACATCAATCAACCAAACTTGTAAGAGATTTATTAGGACCCGACACTCCAAACCACACTTTGAGTAGATATGTTTTTTGCATAGAGCAGATTAATATCTGATTTGAATTATGCAAGTAGTTGTAGAGTGTTTCGGCTATTAAGAAGCCTCATCAGGGGTCACGGACATAAATCATGGTGTTTGTTTTAGGTGAGACCGGATTATCTCGTCACCTATATTCTTGTGTTTGCTGTAAGCAATGATAGGTTGAGAATTAAATAAAGTTTTGCATTCTGGATTTCTAAGAATGGTGTTCCAATATTTTAGAATTCGTTTTTTCAGTCCTTTAACGCAAGGGTTAAATTTAGTAACCAGTACTGTAGGGTTACGTAATGACTGTTCTTTAGTCTTTTTGATGATGAGTTTTGATCGGTTTGTGTTGACCGTTTCCTTGATAATAGGATCAATTTCCGAAGTAGAGTAACCTCGCTTTGATAAGTGCGTCTTGAAGTCATTAAGTGTTGCATGTAATATTTCAGGGTCATTGGTGTTTCTTGCATGTCTAATGCATTCTCCTTTAATGAATCCCTTAAACACAGCTGGGCTATGAGCGCTCTGTCTGTGTAGGTACTGAAAGTTATTTGTTGGTTTGATAAACGACTTGATATCAAGTTTGTTAAAATTTTGAAATTTCTGTCCTTTATAAACTGTAGTATCAAGGAAGTTGACAGCAGATGGAGAAATTTCAAATGTAAATCTAAGATGCTTGTGACAGTGATTGCCGATATTAAAGAATTCTTCTATCTCTGGTTGCGTTCCATTGAATATTATGAAACCGTCATCACGGTATCTGCCGTGGAAGACAATTTTGCTGGCATGACGAAATTGTGCCATTATATGCTTTGTGATTTGATACATTCTGATGTCACAGATCTCTGGACTGGGGACTGCCCCCATACTTGCTCCTATTATTTGTTTGTAATATTTTCCGTCGAATTCAAAGTAATTGTTTTCCAAGACGCATTTCAGTAAGAAGTTTAGATCCTCAGGGTCCGGATATGGAATGTCTAATTGCGTTTTATTGGCCTATGTGTAAGCTTCATTTACTGATGAGAGAAGTTCGTTGAATTCCATGTTTGTGTACATGCTCGTCACATCATAAGTAATTAATAATGCGTTTGTTGGCAATGTGAGGCCTTCGATTTTGGTGATAAAGTCCGTAGTGTCTTTGATATAAGTTGATTGTTTTTGTACAATGGGTACAAGAAAGTAATCGCAATATTGTCCTATTTTCCTCGTTGGCGTATCGCATTGCGAGATAATTGGTCTACCAGGTGGTAATTTTCTAATGCTGCACTGACCGTTCATTAGAGCATTGTAAATGTTTGCTGGTATTTTGTGGGTTTTCGGTAAGAGGTACAAATGCCCACATTTGAGTGAAGGTTTTTTGTCATTAAGAAATTTGTAAGTTTCTTTGTCCAGTGACCCATTTGAATGCATTGCAGCAAGTTTATTTTGAATGTTTTCATGCAGTTTGAGCATGTTGGGTTCAGATACTTGCATATAGTGTTTAGATTGCAGTTGGCTTTGTGCTTCTAAGACATACTGGTCTTTGCTCATGATGACAATTGTGTTGCTTTTATCTACTTTTTTAATAACAATGTCGTTGTTATTTTTAAGAGATAAAATAGCTTCTCTTTCAGCATTTGAGATGTTTGATCTCTTTTTTGCAATTTCCAAAGAGGAAAGTTCCAATTTTGTTTTATCTATATATTCCTCGAGTTCGCTGCATGTAAATGGCGGTTTGTAGCCAGATTTTGTTTTAAAGGGGTGAATGGCATTGTCGTCTCCGGTATCAAAGTGGAATTTGCATCTGAGTTTCCTGGCAAATTCTTCAAAATCTTTGAGCAGCAGGCTTTTAGCATTGTCGCTTTTAGGCGTTGGAATAAATTTTAAGCCTTTGCTTAGAACTGAGAGTTCATGTTGGGATAAGTTGTATCTTGATAGATTTAGAACAAACTTTCCCCCTGTGGCCGTAGTTTCCTTGCAGTGAGCTTTAACTCCCCGTAAATAATTACGAGTGCGTTTAGCATTTTTGCATTGTTTACTCCGTCTATTTATTCGTCGAGCCATTCAAATAGAGGAGCAGTAGGTGGTAAATATATTGTATATAGCGAGGCGCTATAGATCAACAATGAGTATTTCGATGAGATAATGAATCCGTCTAATTATCAATAAGTGTTGATAGATTAGAGGATAAGAAGAGTATGTGGCTATAAGAAACCGATAGTCAGATTCCGATGATTCGTTATGGTCACGTGCAAGGGGCGGTGTTTGTTTAAGAGCTGGTCCAATGGGTGGCTAATGCACACCAATTTTATAGTAATTAAATCCTGTGGATCCGTCTGATATACATAGTGTCATAAAATGAGGCTAAAATAAAGATCCGTCTTAATATCATATGATGATAATAAGAGAATTAATATTGCACATGACTGTCCAAATCCTGAATGAATTCTTCCTGGTTTAAGCTGATCTGGTCCTTCAATATATCCTATAGTATTCACAATCTGATATGCTCGTGGTTTTCTTGCATTGTACAAAGTAATTGAATGAAGGGCACTATTGTATGTGTATACTTGAGCAAGCCGAAGTATTTGATTATAAGAGAAGCGTAAAAGACGATGTTCAATCCTTTACAAACATGTGCTGATTTGGTAAAGGAAGTGCTGGTAATAAAATGTCTTAGAAGACAATAGAAGCAAAGAGTGTGGCCGGATTGTTGGATGACCAAATAAACCACACAAGTCGATCGCTGTCCAAGGGAGGGCGATGCACGGGATGATGCCGGTGGGACATTGTCCCTAGTCAAAGTGTGAAAATTAGCGACATCAATCAACCAAACTTGTAAGAGATTTATTAGGACCCGACACTCCAAACCACACTTTAAGTAGATATGTTTTTTGCATAGAGCAGATTAATATCTGATTTGAATTATGCAAGTAGTTGTAGAGTGTTTCGGCTATTAAGAAGCCTCATCAGGGGTCACGGACATAAATCATGGTGTTTGTTTTAGGTGAGACCGGATTATCTCGTCACCTATATTCTTGTGTTTGCTGTAAGCAATGATTGGTTGAGAATTAAATAAAGTTTTGCATTCTGGATTTCTAAGAATGGTGTTCCAATATTTTAGAATTCGTTTTTTCAGTCCTTTAACGCAAGGGTTAAATTTAGTAACCAGTACTGTAGGGTTACGTAATGACTGTTCTTTAGTCTTTTTGATGATGAGTTTTGATCGGTTTGTGTTGACCGTTTCCTTGATAATAGGATCAATTTCCGAAGTAGAGTAGCCTCGCTTTGATAAGTGCGTCTTGAAGTCATTAAGTAATGCATGTAATATTTCAGGGTCAGTGGTGTTTCTTGCATGTCTAATGCATTCTCCTTTAATGAATCCTTTAAACACAGCTGGGCTATGAGCGCTCTGTCTGTGTAGATACTGAAAGTTATTTGTTGGTTTGATAAACGACTTGATATCAAGTTTGTTAAAATTTTGAAATTTCTGTCCTTTATAAACTGTAGTATCAAGGAAGTTGACAGCAGATGGAGAAATTTCAAATGTAAATCTAAGATGCTTGTGACAGTGATTGCCGATATTAAAGAATTCTTCTATCTCTGGTTGCGTTCCATTGAATATTATGAAACCGTCATCACGGTATCTGCCGTGGAAGACAATTTTGCTGGCATGACGAAATTGTGCCATTATATGCTTTGTGATTTGATACATTCTGATGTCACAGATCTCTGGACTGGGGACTGCCCCATACTTGCTCCTATTATTTGTTTGTAATATTTTCCGTCGAATTCAAAGTAATTGTTTTCCAAGACGCATTTCAGTAAGAAGTTTAGATCCTCAGGGTCCGGATATGGAATGTCTAATTGCGTTTTATTGGCCTATGTGTAAGCTTCATTTACTGATGAGAGAAGTTCGTTGAATTCCATGTTTGTGTACATGCTCGTCACATCATAAGTAATTAATAATGCGTTTGTTGGCAATGTGAGGCCTTCGATTTTGGTGATAAAGTCCGCAGTGTCTTTGATATAAGTTGATTGTTTTTGTACAAGAACCAACAAATAACTTTCAGTATTTACACAGACAGAGCGCTCATAGCCCAGCTGTGTTTAAAGGATTCATTAAAGGAGAATGCATTAGACATGCAAGAAACACCACTGACCCTGAAATATTACATGCAACACTTAATGACTTCAAGAGCTAGACGCACTTATCAAAGCGAGGCTACTCTACTTCGGAAATTGATCCTATTATCAAGGAAACGGTCAACACAAAATTTGTAAAACTCATCATCAAAAAGACTAAAGAACAGTCATTACGTAACCCTACAGTACTGGTTAATAAATTTAACCCTTGCGTTAAAGGACTGAAAAAACGAATTCTAAAATATTGGAACACCATTCTTAGAAATCCAGAATGCACATGTGTATTTCATTCTCTACCAATCATTGCTTACAGCAAACACAAGAATATAGGTGACGAGATAATCCGGTCTCTCCTAAAACAAACACCATGATTTATGTCCGTGACCCCTGATGAGGCTTCTTAATAGCCGAAACACTCTACAACTACTTGCATAATTCAAATCAGATATTAATCTGCTCTATGCAAAAAACATATCTACTTAAAGTGTGGTTTGGAGTGTCGGGTCCTAATAAATCTCTTACAAGTTTGGTTGATTGATGTCGCTAATTTTCACACTTTGACTAGGGACAATGTCCCACCGGCATCATCCCGTGCATCGCCCTCCCTTGGACAGCGATCGACTTGTGTGGTTTATTTGGTCATCCAACAATCCGGCCACACTCTTTGCTTCTATTGTCTTCTAAGACATTTTATTACCAGCACTTCCTTTACCAAATCAGCACATGTTTGTAAAGGATTGAACTGCTACTTCAAAGATCGTCTTTTACGCTTCTCTTATAATCAAATACTTCGGCTTGCTCAAGTATACACACACAATAGTGCCCTTCATTCAATTACTTTGTACCAATGCAAGAAAACCACGAGAATATCAGATTGTGAATACTAGGATATATTGAAGGACCAGATCAGCTTAAACCAGGAAGAATTCATTCAGGATTTGGACAGTCATGTGAAATATTAATCCTCTTATTATCATCACATGATATTAAGACGAACTTTATTTTAGCCTCATTTTATGACACTATGTATATCAGACGGCTTAAGATCCACAGGATTTAATTACTATAAAATTGGTGTGCATTAGCCACCCATTGGACCAGCTCTTAAACAAACACCGCCCCTTGCACGTGACCATAACGAATCATCGGAATCTGACTATCGGTTTCTTATAGCCACATACTCTTCTTATCCTCTAATCTATCAACACTTATTGATAATTAGACGGATTCATTATCTCATCGAAATACTCATTGTTGATCTATAGCGCCTCGCTATATACAATATATTTACCACCTACTGCTCCTCTATTTGAATGGCTCGACGAATAAATAGACGGAGTAAGCAATGCAAAAATGCTAAACGCACTCGTAATTATTTACGGGGAGTTAAAGCTCACTGCAAGGAAACTACGGCCACAGGGGGAAAGTTTGTTCTAAATCTATCAAGATACAACTTATCCGAACATGAACTCTCAGTTCTAAGCAAAGGCTTAAAATTTATTCCAACGCCTAAAAGCGACAATGCTAAAAGCCTGCTGCTCAAAGATTTTGAAGAATTTGCCAGGAAACTCAGATGCAAATTCCACTTTGATACCGGAGACGACAATGCCATTCACCCCTTTAACACAAAATCTGGCTACAAACCGCCATTTACATGCAGCGAACTCGAGGAATATATAGATAAAACAAAATTGGAACTTTCCTCTTTGGAAATTGCAAAAAAGAGATCAAACATCTCAAATGCTGAAAGAGAAGCTATTTTATCTCTTAAAAATAACAACGACATTGTTATTAAAAAAGCAGATAAAAGCAACACAATTGTCATCATCAACAAAGACCAGTATGTCTTAGAAGCACAAAGCCAACTGCAATCTAAACACTATATGCAAGTATCTGAACCCAACATGCTCAAACTGCATGAAAACATTCAAAATAAACTTGCCGCAATGCATTCAAATGGGTCACTGGACAAAGAAACTTACAAATTTCTTAATGACAAAAAACCTTCACTCAAATGTGGGCATTTGTACCTTTTACCGAAAACCCACAAAATACCAGCAAACATTAACAATGCTCTAATAAACGGTCAGTGCAGCATTAGAAAATTACCACCTGGTAGACCAATTATCTCGCAATGCGATACGCCAACGAGGAAAATAGGACAATATTGCGATTTTTTTCTTGTACCCATTGTACAAAAACAATCAACTTATATCAAAGACACTACGGACTTTATCACCAAAATCGAAGGCCTCACATTGCCAACAAACGCATTATTAATTACTTATGATGTGACGAGCATGTACACAAACATGGAATTCAACGAACTTCTCTCATCAGTAAATGAGGCTTACACACAGGCCAATAAAACGCAATTAGACATTCCATATCCGGACCCTGAGGATCTAAACTTCTTACTGAAATGCGTCTTGGAAAACAATTACTTTGAATTCGACGGAAAATATTACAAACAAATAATAGGAGCAAGTATGGGGGCAGTCCCCAGTCCAGAGATCTGTGACATCAGAATGTATCAAATCACAAAGCATATAATGGCACAATTTCGTCATGCCAGCAAAATTGTCTTCCACGGCAGATACCGTGATGACGGTTTCATAATATTCAATGGAACGCAACCAGAGATAGAAGAATTCTTTAATATCGGCAATCACTGTCACAAGCATCTAAGATTTACATTTGAAATTTCTCCATCTGCTGTCAACTTCCTTGATACTACAGTTTATAAAGGACAGAAATTTCAAAATTTTAACAAACTTGATATCAAGTCGTTTATCAAACCAACAAATAACTTTCAGTATCTACACAGACAGAGCGCTCATAGCCCAGCTGTGTTTAAAGGATTCATTAAAGGAGAATGCATTAGACATGCAAGAAACACCACTGACCCTGAAATATTACATGCAACACTTAATGACTTCAAGACGCACTTATCAAAGCGAGGCTACTCTACTTCGGAAATTGATCCTATTATCAAGGAAACGGTCAACACAAACCGATCAAAACTCATCATCAAAAAGACTAAAGAACAGTCATTACGTAACCCTACAGTACTGGTTACTAAATTTAACCCTTGCGTTAAAGGACTGAAAAAACGAATTCTAAAATATTGGAACACCATTCTTAGAAATCCAGAATGCAAAACTTTATTTAATTCTCAACCAATCATTGCTTACAGCAAACACAAGAATATAGGTGACGAGATAATCCGGTCTCACCTAAAACAAACACCATGATTTATGTCCGTGACCCCTGATGAGGCTTCTTAATAGCCGAAACACTCTACAACTACTTGCATAATTCAAATCAGATATTAATCTGCTCTATGCAAAAAACATATCTACTTAAAGTGTGGTTTGGAGTGTCGGGTCCTAATAAATCTCTTACAAGTTTGGTTGATTGATGTCGCTAATTTTCAAATCTAGGGACTGTCCCACCGGCACATCCCGCGCAGTTTGGACAGCGATCGACTTGTGTGGTTTATTTGATCCAACAATCCGGCTCTTTGCTTCTATTGTCTTCTAAGACATTTTATTACCAGCACTTCCTTTACCAAATCAGCACATGTTTGTAAAGGATTGAACGATTCTCTTATAATCAAATACTTCGGCTTGCTCAAGGACACAGATCAATTACTTTGTAAACCAAAAAGAATATCAGATAATACTAGGATATATTGAGATCTGACAGTCATGTAAACCAGAAAATACTAATCCTCTTATTATCATCATATGATATTAAGACAGATCTTTATTTTAGCCTCATTTTATGACACTATGTATATCAGACGGCTTCAGATCCACAGGATTTAATTACTATAAAATTGGTGTGCATTAGCCACCCATTGGACCAGCTCTTAAACAAACACCGCCCCTTGCACGTGACCATAACGAATCATCGGAATCTGACTATCGGTTTCTTATAGCCACATACTCTTCTTATCCTCTAATCTATCAACACTTATTGATAATTAGACGGATTCATTATCTCATCGAAATACTCATTGTTGATCTATAGCGCCTCGCTATATACAATATATTTACCACCTACTGCTCCTCTATTTGAATGGCTCGACGAATAAATAGACGGAGTAAGCAATGCAAAAATGCTAAACGCACTCGTAATTATTTACGGGGAGTTAAAGCTCACTGCAAGGAAACTACGGCCACAGGGGGAAAGTTTGTTCTAAATCTATCAAGATACAACTTATCCCAACATGAACTCTCAGTTCTAAGCAAAGGCTTAAAATTTATTCCAACGCCTAAAAGCGACAATGCTAAAAGCCTGCTGCTCAAAGATTTTGAAGAATTTGCCAGGAAACTCAGATGCAAATTCCACTTTGATACCGGAGACGACAATGCCATTCACCCCTTTAACACAAAATCTGGCTACAAACCGCCATTTACATGCAGCGAACTCGAGGAATATATAGATAAAACAAAATTGGAACTTTCCTCTTTGGAAATTGCAAAAAAGAGATCAAACATCTCAAATGCTGAAAGAGAAGCTATTTTATCTCTTAAAAATAACAACGACATTGTTATTAAAAAAGCAGATAAAAGCAACACAATTGTCATCATGAACAAAGACCAGTATGTCTTAGAAGCACAAAGCCAACTGCAATCTAAACACTATATGCAAGTATCTGAACCCAACATGCTCAAACTGCATGAAAACATTCAAAATAAACTTGCCGCAATGCATTCAAATGGGTCACTGGACAAAGAAACTTACAAATTTCTTAATGACAAAAAACCTTCACTCAAATGTGGGCATTTGTACCTTTTACCGAAAACCCACAAAATACCAGCAAACATTTACAATGCTCTAATAAACGGTCAGTGCAGCATTAGGAAATTACCACCTGGTAGACCAATTATCTCGCAATGCGATACGCCAACGAGGAAAATAGGACAATATTGCGATTACTTTCTTGTACCCATTGTACAAAAACAATCAACTTATATCAAAGACACTACGGTCTTTATCACCAAAATCGAAGGCCTCACATTGCCAACAAACGCATTATTAATTACTTATGATGTGACGAGCATGTACACAAACATGGAATTCAACGAACTTCTCTCATCAGTAAATGAGGCTTACACACAGGCCAATAAAACGCAATTAGACATTCCATATCCGGACCCTGAGGATCTAAACTTCTTACTGAAATGCGTCTTGGAAAACAATTACTTTGAATTCGACGGAAAATATTACAAACAAATAATAGGAGCAAGTATGGGGGCAGTCCCCAGTCCAGAGATCTGTGACATCAGAATGTATCAAATCACAAAGCATATAATGGCACAATTTCGTCATGCCAGCAAAATTGTCTTCCACGGCAGATACCGTGATGACGGTTTCATAATATTCAATGGAACGCAACCAGAGATAGAAGAATTCTTTAATATCGGCAATCACTGTCACAAGCATCTAAGATTTACATTTGAAATTTCTCCATCTGCTGTCAACTTCCTTGATACTACAGTTTATAAAGGACAGAAATTTCAAAATTTTAACAAACTTGATATCAAGTCGTTTATCAAACCAACAAATAACTTTCAGTATTTACACAGACAGAGCGCTCATAGCCCAGCTGTGTTTAAAGGATTCATTAAAGGAGAATGCATTAGACATGCAAGAAACACCACTGACCCTGAAATATTACATGCAACACTTAATGACTTCAAGAGCTAGACGCACTTATCAAAGCGAGGCTACTCTACTTCGGAAATTGATCCTATTATCAAGGAAACGGTCAACACAAACCGATCAAAACTCATCATCAAAAAGACTAAAGAACAGTCATTACGTAACCCTACAGTACTGGTTACTAAATTTAACCCTTGCGTTAAAGGACTGAAAAAACGAATTCTAAAATATTGGAACACCATTCTTAGAAATCCAGAATGCAAAACTTTATTTCATTCTCAACCAATCATTGCTTACAGCAAACACAAGAATATAGGTGACGAGATAATCCGGTCTCACCTAAAACAAACACCATGATTTATGTCCGTGACCCCTGATGAGGCTTCTTAATAGCCGAAACACTCTACAACTACTTGCATAATTCAAATCAGATATTAATCTGCTCTATGCAAAAAACATATCTACTTAAAGTGTGGTTTGGAGTGTCGGGTCCTAATAAATCTCTTACAAGTTTGGTTGATTGATGTCGCTAATTTTCACACCATACCTTTGGTGATACATAGACCCTAGCTAATACACCGACACTTCGTGATACACAGACCCTAGGTAATACATATACCCTTGGTGATAAAAAGACCCTTGACAATACATAGACCACTGGTGATACATAGACCCCCTGTAGAACACAGACCCTTTATGATACAAATACCCTTGGTGATACACATAATCTTGGTGATACACATAATCTTGGTGATACATAGACCTTTGGAGATACATTTACCCTTGGTGATACACATAATCTTGACGATACACATAATCATGGTGATACATAGACCCTTGGAGATACATTGAATAGGTGATGAATAGGCCCTTGGTTTACATGGACCCTTGGTGATACACATACAGTACCCCTGGTGATAGAAACCCTTGTTGAAACACAGACCCCTGGTTATTGACAGACACTTTATGATGCACATACCCTTGGTAATAAATATACCCTTGGTGAT
>NW_026922892.1:0-20372 GCF_032062105.1 Saccostrea cuccullata | reverse complement strand
CCTAATCAAATTGTCGGGAGTCTTGTCTGGCACTGAAAGGAGCTTCTCTAGGTCTGACTCAACGGCGTCAATATACGACTCAAGCGCGCCACACTTGCCCGGTGCAGGTTCCCAGTCACTCTTGGGCCTATAGAGTTTGTGTTCCTCTAGATCGTGTAAATCTGGCTTGGAAGAGTCGTATGAATTTACTTCGGAGTCTTTTCTAGAGAAGTGCTCCTTCAAACGAAGTCTCCGGAAGAATGCTCGGGTGTCCTCTCTGACTTGTTTTTCGTCGACCTCATGTGGCGTGGGGCAGAAATTCAGCCCCTTGGAAAGAAGTGAGGTCTCCGATTCGGAGAGAGGAGCACTAGATTTATTGAGCACTGGGCAGACGTCAGGAGTTTGTATGGGTCCGTCCCTCGCTATTGTCTTAGTGCGCTTGAAGCGTCTCGAGCGAGGTTTACGTGTTATGTTAACTCTGACTTCTGACCAGTTGTTCCTAGACTGTGGAACACTGTCACGGAGAAATTTCTTTCTTTGAGTCTTGTTGACTTTATTTGTTAGGGCCATATTATAGGTGTCTATAATATTATGGGCTTCATCAAGATCGGCCTTGGACATGATATCGTTGAGGGATGATTCTAAGGACTTGATCTCACTCTTCAATTGTCCTAACTTGTGGATATCCCAAGAAAGACAGAGTGACATCAATTTTTTGAACATCTCCTTGTAATAACGTCCCAGCGCTCCTGAAAGCGTTTGGAGATTGGCCCTATGTTAGGTGTAACATTTATCTGAAAGCCTTTCGGTATAATGTTACACTCTAAGTAGGTCTGTAAATTGGAGACCCGGTGTTCAGTTTTTATTGATTTTTGGTGTTCTTTCTTCAAAAGTTTGAATGTTGGGTTATCTTTTATGGACATATTTGAAAATAAATAATTGCTAAAATGATAAGACTACTTTTAATATTTTAGTCGTGTGAAGTCGAAAGATTCAACGAACGATTGTTCTGGATTCTTACCTATGTGTTTCGTAGATAATTCGTGCAAGAATTCAAAAAATTTAAAAACAAATGTTACATGAGTAAAAATCGAAAGGGAAAAGTGGAAAGAACTAATTTACAACGGTTGGATACAAAATAAATGATAGAAAAAGTCAAATGATGAAAAACATAACCAAAAATAAATGATAGGAACAGAAAATATAAATAAAGAAATGATGGATATAAAAAGCACTAAAAATGACCAACGACACGAACAATAAAAATTGTCAAATTTTCGGGACGCCCTGTCCCTTCCTCAGGACAAAGAAAAGAGTTAAAAAGTCATAAGAACAAAGGAAAAAGCGAAACAAAAAACAACTAGCACTACTACTAAACTACTAAACACTATATATTTACATACTAAGTTACATGTTGATTTGGAAATTTTTAAGAACACTATTAAAGAAAGAATCCGGACCGCTATGAAATGCGTCCGGTCTATCGGGTATACTCGGGTGAAGTGCGATTTACATAATTGAACGAATTAATTATGCTAATTAATTACGACAATCAGTAAATCGTACATTGTTTCATTCTCTCAAAATGGCGTAACTATACTTGATAAAGAATAACCAAAGAAAAATAATATAGAAGGGGCATTTTAACATATGAATTATGATCTATTATGAATTTTAATTTGAAATGTTTTAGGACTGATTATCGGTAGAAAATAATTAATAATTAATTAACAAAGGCGTAAGCAATACATAGTTATGTGGGTTGTTCGAGAGTTGGTAACGCAAATTAACTGTGGAGTTTACACTAAATTGAGAGAATAATCTTGTTTGGTATCATCAGGAATCGGGTCTAGTTTACGTTCATTCTGGTGAAGTCATTCAGTTTGTTAATACCATTGGGGCGGAATGACTTCAATCTGTGCATCCAGAACTTTTCTTTGCTTTTTCTCTGAGCGTCTGTCCATCTTGGGTTATGATCAATCACCACTACTGTCATGTCCTCCCATTTGTGACCCTCAAGGTTGAAATGTTCCCCAACGGGTTCATTGAGTTTTTTGGTCCTAATGGTCGAACGGTGGTTATTGACTCTCCTGCGGAGATCTCCTGTTTCACCAATATACTGTTTGGAGCAAACTTTGCAACTGATGAGATAAATGCAGTTGTCAGTATGACAGGACAAACTTCCTAGTATTTTGTAGCTGCGGCCTGTAACAGGGCTGTTAAAACTGTCTGTGTCAGTGCTGTGCTTACAAAGAAGACATCTTCTGTCAGAGCAAGTCTTAAAGCCCCCGTTAGGTAATGGGTTGTCCAGTCTGGTTCTTACTACCATGTCCTTTAGGTTCCTAGGGCGTCTGTATGCAGCCAATGGGGGTTCCTTAAAGACCTCTGCCATTCGTTTGTTTGAATGGAGAATTGGTAGGTTCTTTTGAAGGATACCGCTTAGGTTCTTAAGGACGGGATGGTATGTGGTTACCAGAGGGACCCTACCGCTATTTTCTTTCTCTTTGTAGCGTAATAGGTTTTGCCTGTCATGTCCCGCCATCTCATCAATAGCTGTTTGTACGTTGCGGGCATTGTAGCCTCTTTTGCATAGGTGGGACTTAAGAAGACCACTTTGCTCCTGATATAAGCCAGGGGACGAACAGATGCGTCGAATTCTGGTGGCTAGACCCTTAGGCACTCCCTTAAAAGTGTGTGGGGGATGACAGCTAGTGGGCATAAGATATAGGTGGGAATCTGTGGGTTTGGTGTGGAGACTGAATTCGATTTCACCATCAATCAGGGTAGATGTGGTATCTAGAAATACGTTTTTCGAATTAGATACGTCTACTGTAAATTTGATCGACTGATGAAAGGTGTTGGCAAACGTAATGAATGCCTCGAGGCTCTCGCGACATTCCACCCACTTCATCTCTATATCGTCAATGAAACGCAACCAGCTATGGGGCCTAAATGGTGCTTGAAGTAACAAGTTGCGTTCCAGTCTGCCCATGAAGACATTGGCATAAGACGGTGCCATTTTCGTACCCATAGCAGTGCCATTAACCTGCAGGTAATGTTCTCCATTAAACATGAAGTTGTTGAACTTGAGAACGTGTTCAAGGAGCTTGGCAAGGGACTCGGTAGAAGGAATTTGTATGGACCTACTATCCCAGACTTCTCTACAGGCTTCGATACCCTCATCGTGCGGAATATTGGTGTACAAAGATGTGACGTCCATAGTCACGAGGAGGGTATGATCTGGGAGGCCAGTAGAGGGCGTCTTGTTAATGTAGTCCGTGGTGTCCTTGAGATAGGATGGCAAATTCTCTACGTGTGGACGGAGATGTAAATCAATGAATTCAGAAATTTTCTCCGTGGGGTGTCCAATTGCGCTGACTATGGGACGACCTGGCATGCCTTCTTTGTGTATTTTAGGAAGCAGATAGAATTGTCCTGGTCTACAGTCAATAGGATTTAAGGTCTCGTAGACGTTGATACCAATCTCATTTTTCTCAAACATATCGTCAAGAGTTTTGGTAATGGCGGTGGAGAATTCTTTAGTAGGGTCAGAGTCCAGTTTCTTATAGAAACGTTCGTCTGAGAGTTGTCTTTGGGCCTCCGCCATGTAAGTCTCTTTATCCAGTACGACAACTGTAGAGCCTTTGTCTGCTTTCTTGATTACAATGTCATCCCGATTTTTTAATGATTGTAAGGCAGATCTCTCTTCCTTACTCAAATTGTCGGGAGTCTTGTCTGGCACTGAAAGGAGCTTCTCTATGTCTGACTCAACGGCGTCAATATACGACTCAAGCGCGCCACACTTGCCCGGTGCAGGTTCCCAGTCACTCTTGGGCCTATAGAGTTTGTGTTCCTCTAGATCGTGTAAATCTGGCTTGGAAGAGTCGTATGAATTTACTTCGGAGTCTTTTCTAGAGAAGTGCTCCTTCAAACGAAGTCTCCGGAAGAATGCTCGGGTGTCCTCTCTGACTTGTTTTTCGTCGACCTCATGTGGCGTGGGGCAGAAATTCAGCCCCTTGGAAAGAAGTGAGGTCTCCGATTCGGAGAGAGGAGCACTAGATTTATTGAGCACTGGGCAGACGTCAGGAGTTTGTATGGGTCCGTCCCTCGCTATTGTCTTAGTGCGCTTGAAGCGTCTCGAGCGAGGTTTACGTGTTATGTTAACTCTGACTTCTGACCAGTTGTTCCTAGACTGTGGAACACTGTCGCGGAGAAATTTCTTTCTTTGAGTCTTGTTGACTTTATTTGTTAGGGCCATATTATAGGTGTCTATAATATTATGGGCTTCATCAAGATCGGCCTTGGACATGATATCGTTGAGGGATGATTCTAAGGACTTGATCTCACTCTTCAATTGTCCTAACTTGTGGATATCCCAAGAAAGACAGAGTGACATCAATTGTTTAGAACATCTCCTTGTAATAACGTCCCAGCGCTCCTGAAAGCGTTTGGAGATTGGCCCTATGTTAGGTGTAACATTTATCTGAAAGCCTTTCGGTATAATGTTACACTCTAAGTAGGTCTGTAAATTGGAGACCCGGTGTTCAGTTTTTATTGATTTTTGGTGTTCTTTCTTCAAAAGTTTGAATGTTGGGTTATCTTTTATGGACATATTTGAAAATAAATAATTGCTAAAATGATAAGACTACTTTTAATATTTTTTTTCGTGTGAAGTCGAAAGATTCAACGAACGATTGTTCTGGATTCTTATGTATTTCGTAGATAATTCGTGCAAGAATTCAAAAAATTAAAAACAAATGTTACATGAGTAAAAATCGAAAGGGAAAAGTGGAAAGAACTAATTTACAACGGTTGGTCAATTAATTAGTGAAAATTTATATATATATATATATATATATATATATATATATATATATATGGATACAAAATAAATGATAGAAAAAGTCAAATGATGAAAAACATAACCAAAAATAAATGATAGGAACAGAAAATATAAATAAAGAAATGATGGATATAAAAAGCAGTAAATATATATATATATATATATATATATATATATATATATATATATATATATATATATATATATATATATATATATATATATATATATATATATATATAATATATAAAGCACTAAAAATGACCAACGACACGAACAATAAAAATTGTCAAATTTTCGGGACGCCCTGTCCCTTCCTCAGGACAAAGAAAAGAGTTAAAAAGTCATAAGAACAAAGGAAAAAGCGAAACAAAAAACAACTAGCACTACTACTAAACTACTAAACACTATATATTTACATACTAAGTTACATGTTGATTTGGAAATTTTTAAGAACACTATTAAAGAAAGAATCCGGACCGCTATGAAATGCGTCCGGTCTATCGGGTATACTCGGGTGAAGTGCGATTTACATAATTGAACGAATTAATTATGCTAATTAATTACGACAATCAGTAAATCGTACATTGTTTCATTCTCTCAAAATGGCGTAACTATACTTGATAAAGAATAACCAAAGAAAAATAATATAGAAGGGGCATTTTAACATATGAATTATGATCTATTATAAATTTTAATTTGAAATGTTTTAGGACTGATTATCGGTAAAAAATAATTAATAATTAATTAACAAAGGCGTAAGCAATACATAGTTATGTGGGTTGTTCGAGAGTTGGTGACGCAAATTAACTGTGGAGTTTACACTAAATTGAGAGAATAATCTTGTTTGGTATCATCAGGAATCGGGTCTAGTTTACGTTCATTCTGGTGAAGTCATTCAGTTTGTTAATACCATTGGGGCGGAATGACTTCAATCTGTGCATCCAGAACTTTTCTTTGCTTTTTCTCTGAGCGTCTGTCCATCTTGGGTTATGATCAATCACCACTACTGTCATGTCCTCCCATTTGTGACCCTCAAGGTTGAAATGTTCCCCAACGGGTTCATTGAGTTTTTTGGTCCTAATGGTCGAACGGTGGTTATTGACTCTCCTGCGGAGATCTCCTGTTTCACCAATATACTGTTTGGAGCAAACTTTGCAACTGATGAGATAAATGCAGTTGTCAGTATGACAGGACAAACTTCCTAGTATTTTGTAGCTGCGGCCTGTAACAGGGCTGTTAAAACTGTCTGTGTCAGTGCTGTGCTTACAAAGAAGACATCTTCTGTCAGAGCAAGTCTTAAAGCCCCCGTTAGGTAATGGGTTGTCCAGTCTGGTTCTTACTACCATGTCCTTTAGGTTCCTAGGGCGTCTGTATGCAGCCAATGGGGGTTCCTTAAAGACCTCTGCCATTCGTTTGTTTGAATGGAGAATTGGTAGGTTCTTTTGAAGGATACCGCTTAGGTTCTTAAGGACGGGATGGTATGTGGTTACCAGAGGGACCCTACCGCTATTTTCTTTCTCTTTGTAGCGTAATAGGTTTTGCCTGTCATGTCCCGCCATCTCATCAATAGCTGTTTGTACGTTGCGGGCATTGTAGCCTCTTTTGCATAGGTGGGACTTAAGAAGACCACTTTGCTCCTGATATAAGCCAGGGGACGAACAGATGCGTCGAATTCTGGTGGCTAGACCCTTAGGCACTCCCTTAAAAGTGTGTGGGGGATGACAGCTAGTGGGCATAAGATATAGGTGGGAATCTGTGGGTTTGGTGTGGAGACTGAATTCGATTTCACCATCAATCAGGGTAGATGTGGTATCTAGAAATACGTTTTTCGAATTAGATACGTCTACTGTAAATTTGATCGACTGATGAAAGGTGTTGGCAAACGTAATGAATGCCTCGAGGCTCTCGCGACATTCCACCCACTTCATCTCTATATCGTCAATGAAACGCAACCAGCTATGGGGCCTAAATGGTGCTTGAAGTAACAAGTTGCGTTCCAGTCTGCCCATGAAGACATTGGCATAAGACGGTGCCATTTTCGTACCCATAGCAGTGCCATTAACCTGCAGGTAATGTTCTCCATTAAACATGAAGTTGTTGAACTTGAGAACGTGTTCAAGGAGCTTGGCAAGGGACTCGGTAGAAGGAATTTGTATGGACCTACTATCCCAGACTTCTCTACAGGCTTCGATACCCTCATCGTGCGGAATATTGGTGTACAAAGATGTGACGTCCATAGTCACGAGGAGGGTATGATCTGGGAGGCCAGTAGAGGGCGTCTTGTTAATGTAGTCCGTGGTGTCCTTGAGATAGGATGGCAAATTCTCTACGTGTGGACGGAGATGTAAATCAATGAATTCAGAAATTTTCTCCGTGGGGTGTCCAATTGCGCTGACTATGGGACGACCTGGCATGCCTTCTTTGTGTATTTTAGGAAGCAGATAGAATTGTCCTGGTCTACAGTCAACAGGATTTAAGGTCTCGTAGACGTTGATACCAATCTCATTTTTCTCAAACATATCGTCAAGAGTTTTGGTAATGGCGGTGGAGAATTCTTTAGTAGGGTCAGAGTCCAGTTTCTTATAGAAACGTTCGTCTGAGAGTTGTCTTTGGGCCTCCGCCATGTAAGTCTCTTTATCCAGTACGACAACTGTAGAGCCTTTGTCTGCTTTCTTGATTACAATGTCATCCCGATTTTTTAATGATTGTAAGGCAGATCTCTCTTCCTTACTCAAATTGTCGGGAGTCTTGTCTGGCACTGAAAGGAGCTTCTCTATGTCTGACTCAACGGCGTCAATATACGACTCAAGCGCGCCACACTTGCCCGGTGCAGGTTCCCAGTCACTCTTGGGCCTATAGAGTTTGTGTTCCTCTAGATCGTGTAAATCTGGCTTGGAAGAGTCGTATGAATTTACTTCGGAGTCTTTTCTAGAGAAGTGCTCCTTCAAACGAAGTCTCCGGAAGAATGCTCGGGTGTCCTCTCTGACTTGTTTTTCGTCGACCTCATGTGGCGTGGGGCAGAAATTCAGCCCCTTGGAAAGAAGTGAGGTCTCCGATTCGGAGAGAGGAGCACTAGATTTATTGAGCACTGGGCAGACGTCAGGAGTTTGTATGGGTCCGTCCCTCGCTATTGTCTTAGTGCGCTTGAAGCGTCTCGAGCGAGGTTTACGTGTTATGTTAACTCTGACTTCTGACCAGTTGTTCCTAGACTGTGGAACACTGTCGCGGAGAAATTTCTTTCTTTGAGTCTTGTTGACTTTATTTGTTAGGGCCATATTATAGGTGTCTATAATATTATGGGCTTCATCAAGATCGGCCTTGGACATGATATCGTTGAGGGATGATTCTAAGGACTTGATCTCACTCTTCAATTGTCCTAACTTGTGGATATCCCAAGAAAGACAGAGTGACATCAATTGTTTAGAACATTTCTTGTAATAACGTCCCAGCGCTCCTGAAAGCGTTTGGAGATTGGCCCTATGTTAGGTGTAACATTTATCTGAAAGCCTTTCGGTATAATGTTACACTCTAAGTAGGTCTGTAAATTGGAGACCCGGTGTTCAGTTTTTATTGATTTTTGGTGTTCTTTCTTCAAAAGTTTGAATGTTGGGTTATCTTTTATGGACATATTTGAAAATAAATAATTGCCAAAATGATAAGACTACTTTTAATATTTTTTTTCGTGTGAAGTCGAAAGATTCAACGAACGATTGTTCTGGATTCTTACCTATGTGTTTCGTAGATAATTCGTGCAAGAATTCAAAAAATTTAAAAACAAATGTTACATGAGTAAAAATCGAAAGGGAAAAGTGGAAAGAACTAATTTACAACGGTTGGATACAAAATAAATGATAGAAAAAGTCAAATGATGAAAAACATAACCAAAAATAAATGATAGGAACAGAAAATATAAATAAAGAAATGATGGATATACGGGTGGATCTGTGAAGATACAGTTGGCGAAAAAGGATATAAAAAGCACTAAAAAAATATAACAACACTGTATATCCTAATATGTATATATATATATATAGTATATACAAGTATCACGGATGGAAATTTATAAAAAGCACTAAAAATGACCAACGACACGAACAATAAAAATTGTCAAATTTTCGGGACGCCCTGTCCCTTCCTCAGGACAAAGAAAAGAGTTAAAAAGTCATAAGAACAAAGGAAAAAGCGAAACAAAAAACAACTAGCACTACTACTAAACTACTAACTATATATTTACATACTAAGTTACATGTTGATTTGGAAATTTTTAAGAACACTATTAAAGAAAGAATCCGGACCGCTATGAAATGCGTCCGGTCTATCGGGTATACTCGGGTGAAGTGCGATTTACATAATTGAACGAATTAATTATGCTAATTAATTACGACAATCAGTAAATCGTACATTGTTTCATTCTCTCAAAATGGCGTAACTATACTTGATAAAGAATAACCAAAGAAAAATAATATAGAAGGGGCATTTTAACATATGAATTATGATCTATTATAAATTTTAATTTGAAATGTTTTAGGACTGATTATCGGTAAAAAATAATTAATAATTAATTAACAAAGGCGTAAGCAATACATAGTTATGTGGGTTGTTCGAGAGTTGGTGACGCAAATTAACTGTGGAGTTTACACTAAATTGAGAGAATAATCTTGTTTGGTATCATCAGGAATCGGGTCTAGTTTACGTTCATTCTGGTGAAGTCATTCAGTTTGTTAATACCATTGGGGCGGAATGACTTCAATCTGTGCATCCAGAACTTTTCTTTGCTTTTTCTCTGAGCGTCTGTCCATCTTGGGTTATGATCAATCACCACTACTGTCATGTCCTCCCATTTGTGACCCTCAAGGTTGAAATGTTCCCCAACGGGTTCATTGAGTTTTTTGGTCCTAATGGTCGAACGGTGGTTATTGACTCTCCTGCGGAGATCTCCTGTTTCACCAATATACTGTTTGGAGCAAACTTTGCAACTGATGAGATAAATGCAGTTGTCAGTATGACAGGACAAACTTCCTAGTATTTTGTAGCTGCGGCCTGTAACAGGGCTGTTAAAACTGTCTGTGTCAGTGCTGTGCTTACAAAGAAGACATCTTCTGTCAGAGCAAGTCTTAAAGCCCCCGTTAGGTAATGGGTTGTCCAGTCTGGTTCTTACTACCATGTCCTTTAGGTTCCTAGGGCGTCTGTATGCAGCCAATGGGGGTTCCTTAAAGACCTCTGCCATTCGTTTGTTTGAATGGAGAATTGGTAGGTTCTTTTGAAGGATACCGCTTAGGTTTTTAAGGACGGGATGGTATGTGGTTACCAGAGGGACCCTACCGCTATTTTCTTTCTCTTTGTAGCGTAATAGGTTTTGCCTGTCATGTCCCGCCATCTCATCAATAGCTGTTTGTACGTTGCGGGCATTGTAGCCTCTTTTGCATAGGTGGGACTTAAGAAGACCACTTTGCTCCTGATATAAGCCAGGGGACGAACAGATGCGTCGAATTCTGGTGGCTAGACCCTTAGGCACTCCCTTAAAAGTGTGTGGGGGATGACAGCTAGTGGGCATAAGATATAGGTGGGAATCTGTGGGTTTGGTGTGGAGACTGAATTCGATTTCACCATCAATCAGGGTAGATGTGGTATCTAGAAATACGTTTTTCGAATTAGATACGTCTACTGTAAATTTGATCGACTGATGAAAGGTGTTGGCAAACGTAATGAATGCCTCGAGGCTCTCGCGACATTCCACCCACTTCATCTCTATATCGTCAATGAAACGCAACCAGCTATGGGGCCTAAATGGTGCTTGAAGTAACAAGTTGCGTTCCAGTCTGCCCATGAAGACATTGGCATAAGACGGTGCCATTTTCGTACCCATAGCAGTGCCATTAACCTGCAGGTAATGTTCTCCATTAAACATGAAGTTGTTGAACTTGAGAACGTGTTCAAGGAGCTTGGCAAGGGACTCGGTAGAAGGAATTTGTATGGACCTACTATCCCAGACTTCTCTACAGGCTTCGATACCCTCATCGTGCGGAATATTGGTGTACAAAGATGTGACGTCCATAGTCACGAGGAGGGTATGATCTGGGAGGCCAGTAGAGGGCGTCTTGTTAATGTAGTCCGTGGTGTCCTTGAGATAGGATGGCAAATTCTCTACGTGTGGACGGAGATGTAAATCAATGAATTCAGAAATTTTCTCCGTGGGGTGTCCAATTGCGCTGACTATGGGACGACCTGGCATGCCTTCTTTGTGTATTTTAGGAAGCAGATAGAATTGTCCTGGTCTACAGTCAACAGGATTTAAGGTCTCGTAGACGTTGATACCAATCTCATTTTTCTCAAACATATCGTCAAGAGTTTTGGTAATGGCGGTGGAGAATTCTTTAGTAGGGTCAGAGTCCAGTTTCTTATAGAAACGTTCGTCTGAGAGTTGTCTTTGGGCCTCCGCCATGTAAGTCCCTTTATCCAGTACGACAACTGTAGAGCCTTTGTCTGCTTTCTTGATTACAATGTCATCCCGATTTTTTAATGATTGTAAGGCAGATCTCTCTTCCTAATCAAATTGTCGGGAGTCTTGTCTGGCACTGAAAGGAGCTTCTCTATGTCTGACTCAACGGCGTCAATATACGACTCAAGCGCGCCACACTTGCCCGGTGCAGGTTCCCAGTCACTCTTGGGCCTATAGAGTTTGTGTTCCTCTAGATCGTGTAAATCTGGCTTGGAAGAGTCGTATGAATTTACTTCGGAGTCTTTTCTAGAGAAGTGCTCCTTCAAACGAAGTCTCCGGAAGAATGCTCGGGTGTCCTCTCTGACTTGTTTTTCGTCGACCTCATGTGGCGTGGGGCAGAAATTCAGCCCCTTGGAAAGAAGTGAGGTCTCCGATTCGGAGAGAGGAGCACTAGATTTATTGAGCACTGGGCAGACGTCAGGAGTTTGTATGGGTCCGTCCCTCGCTATTGTCTTAGTGCGCTTGAAGCGTCTCGAGCGAGGTTTACGTGTTATGTTAACTCTGACTTCTGACCAGTTGTTCCTAGACTGTGGAACACTGTCACGGAGAAATTTCTTTCTTTGAGTCTTGTTGACTTTATTTGTTAGGGCCATATTATAGGTGTCTATAATATTATGGGCTTCATCAAGATCGGCCTTGGACATGATATCGTTGAGGGATGATTCTAAGGACTTGATCTCACTCTTCAATTGTCCTAACTTGTGGATATCCCAAGAAAGACAGAGTGACATCAATTTTTTGAACATCTCCTTGTAATAACGTCCCAGCGCTCCTGAAAGCGTTTGGAGATTGGCCCTATGTTAGGTGTAACATTTATCTGAAAGCCTTTCGGTATAATGTTACACTCTAAGTAGGTCTGTAAATTGGAGACCCGGTGTTCAGTTTTTATTGATTTTTGGTGTTCTTTCTTCAAAAGTTTGAATGTTGGGTTATCTTTTATGGACATATTTGAAAATAAATAATTGCTAAAATGATAAGACTACTTTTAATATTTTAGTCGTGTGAAGTCGAAAGATTCAACGAACGATTGTTCTGGATTCTTACCTATGTGTTTCGTAGATAATTCGTGCAAGAATTCAAAAAATTTAAAAACAAATGTTACATGAGTAAAAATCGAAAGGGAAAAGTGGAAAGAACTAATTTACAACGGTTGGATACAAAATAAATGATAGAAAAAGTCAAATGATGAAAAACATAACCAAAAATAAATGATAGGAACAGAAAATATAAATAAAGAAATGATGGATATACGGGCACTGGATCTGTGAAGATACAGTTGGCGAAAAACGATATAAAAAGCACTAAAAAAACCAACAACACTGTATATCCTAAATGTCGGATCTATCAAGTAGATACAAGGTCACGAATGGAAATTTATAAAAAGCACTAAAAATGACCAACGACACGAACAATAAAAATTGTCAAATTTTCGGGACGCCCTGTCCCTTCCTCAGGACAAAGAAAAGAGTTAAAAAGTCATAAGAACAAAGGAAAAAGCGAAACAAAAAACAACTAGCACTACTACTAAACTACTAAACACTATATTTACATACTAAGTTACATGTTGATTTGGAAATTTTTAAGAACACTATTAAAGAAAGAATCCGGACCGCTATGAAATGCGTCCGGTCTATCGGGTAAACTCGGGTGAAGTGCGATTTACATAATTGAACGAATTAATTATGCTAATTAATTACGACAATCAGTAAATCGTACATTGTTTCATTCTCTCAAAATGGCGTAACTATACTTGATAAAGAATAACCAAAGAAAAATAATATAGAATGGGCATTTTAACCTATGAATTATGATCTATTATGAATTTTAATTTGAAATGTTTTAGGACTGATTATCGGTAGAAAATAATTAATAATTAATTAACAAAGGCGTAAGCAATACATAGTTATGTGGGTTGTTCGAGCAACCCACATAACTATGTATTGCTTACGCCTTTGTTAATTAATTATTAATTATTTTCTACCGATAATCAGTCCTAAAACATTTCAAATTAAAATTCATAATAGATCATAATTCATAGGTTAAAATGCCCCTTCTATATTATTTTTCTTTGGTTATTCTTTATCAAGTATAGTTACGCCATTTTGAGAGAATGAAACAATGTACGATTTACTGATTGTCGTAATTAATTAGCATAATTAATTCGTTCAATTATGTAAATCGCACTTCACCCGAGTTTACCCGATAGACCGGACGCATTTCATAGCGGTCCGGATTCTTTCTTTAATAGTGTTCTTAAAAATTTCCAAATCAACATGTAACTTAGTATGTAAATATATAGTGTTTAGTAGTTTAGTAGTAGTGCTAGTTGTTTTTTGTTTCGCTTTTTCCTTTGTTCTTATGACTTTTTAACTCTTTTCTTTGTCCTGAGGAAGGGACAGGGCGTCCCGAAAATTTGACAATTTTTATTGTTCGTGTCGTTGGTCATTTTTAGTGCTTTATATATATATATATATATGTTGACACATTACTTTTCGTTGGATATTTAAAACGCTCAGTAAAAGTCAAACCAATATAGTTGAAAAATCTCATCTTGGAAAAAGGAAGCGCGGTTCCGTTTTTACTATTCGTAAATGACGTAGTGCGAGTATAGACCTACTTTAAGGGAAAAATAACTAACAACATCAGAATGTTTGATGTCTATGGTTTATTCATAACAAGAACAAGAACATCATTATAATAACAAACATTCAAAACTTTTCTTCAGTTCTTTTTGTATGGGAAAAGGTCTCCTCATGTACAAATAGTCTGTTTCACAAGCACAGTCCATGATATCGTATCCTTTTAGGATCACTTTCTTGCCATAGTCTTTTATACAATCTCCAGCTTTTTTCATCCATTTTCCTTGAATCCAAGTCTTCTCGGGTCCCTCTCTTCGGTGAGCCAAGACGTAATTGACTTTCCATTTAAATTCTTCATATTTAGGTGAACTGGGTCCTATTAAGAGCATCTGATTGCTTCTTTGGCGGTCCGGTAACTTGAATCTCTTATACAGGTAGATTTCATTGAGACCTGTTTGTCCTGGATTCTGATCAAAGAAATCTTGAATACATTTCTCTTTGTTTCTCATCCATTCTCCTTTGTGAGTAGTCCCTTCAGGTTCTACTATTTTCCAACGATACTCTGAGCTTAAAAAATCCATGATGTGTGCTCTGTCCCTCACTCAGATCAGAAATGATCCTCTTAGGGTTATGGTGTCTCCTTTTTATATAGACTCTCAGGTGTAATTATTTTTAGCTTGCAGAAGAAAACCAATAGAGAATTTTTAATTAGGAATGATTCAAAAATCTCATTCTTTATAACTGAGTGTGGTAAAAAAAAAAAATTTAGGTGTGAGGAGCTTGCTTAACAATAGAAAACCCCAAATTTGGGTTCTGTCCTTTATTTATAGTTAACACAGAAATAGGCGTTTGGACTGTTGAATCTCGCCTCGACAGATGGGGCAAAACTGAAAGGAAGGAGCACACAAAGCACAGCAGCATACGTGTCCGCAAGGTAGAAAAACGATTTGTAATTCCTCGTCTAAACAAATGTGACATTTTCCTCGAGCTTGGACGTCTGGTTGTGGGTTCAGTAGAGGTTTGATCTCAGGTAAAGGTTTATATCCCTGTTGTTCTAAACACGTAATAAACACATTCATCACCCACCCTCGTCCCTTATACAGATTGATGTAAGGACAATTGGGGTTCCAATAAGCATGTTCTACACAAGGATCGTCCTCGGGATCCCAATTAGAAAAAGTAAATCCACAATGAAAACAAGTAGCGCTATCTTTCACTCCCCTGTAGTAAAGCCCGGCTCGAGCTAGGTCTGGTATTTTTCCTGAGAGAGGTTCTGGCCATCCCTGCTCAAAAGTAGCTTCTCTCTTTGAGAGCCGAGCATACTGGGGATAACGCATGGGTTGATCTAACAATTTCTCAGTCATGACTGAACTTTTGATTTGTATTGCTCCCCTTTTTATAGGGAAGAAGAAAAATAACAACACATAAAAAAAAACAATTCAATTTTTTATTTATTTGTAACAACAAACAAACAAAAATATCAACATATCAATAACAATAAGGTAAAGTGTTATAAGAAGGTACCAATTGTCTCTTATCATATACAATTCTATACTTTTTCTCTAATGGTTTGTTCACGAGCTCATGATCACGAGTCCTCTGGATTTTGTCGGGATAAGGGACTGTGACTTCCTCTATTTCTCCTTTGAGCATTTTTTCTAAAGTCTCTGGGCACACGATCTGGGAGGTACGATGGTTGAGAGTGATTCCTTTGACTTTATGAACTTCGGTTCCTTTGGCCGTCCGGTAAGCATAATTTTTAGGGCCTGCCGACAAGAATTTGATGATGTGATCCCCGTCTAATTCGTCGGTCCATTCTCCTAAACTATTACCCAAGGTAGGATTAAAGGCTCCTTCCCGATGTTGGTAAATGATACTGTCCGTATCGAAATAAAGGACCCGATCTCCTAAAGGTTGTAAAGTCTCGTAGAGGTGTAAGCGGGCATGCGCGGTAGTAAAACAAGCCAGGACCACGTTTCCAAAGGGACATTCTTCGACGAATTCCTGTTTGTCTTGATAATTCACTAGCATCTTGTCCTCATTGGAGTCCTCTTTATTGACTAAGAGTTGCATGCCCTTGATGTCGAGAGTCGAATCTTGTAAGAGTTGCTGTAATTCCTCTTCTTCGTCCAAGTATCTGGTTTTGGGTAATAACAAGCGTTGAGCAAATTTTCCCCACAGACAATTTAAAAAGAGTTTAGCAATGGTTCTTCTCACTGGATTCTTCTCGATACTGAGAATGTCCATTCGGATGCCTGTTTTGTATAAGACTTCTCGAATGTAATCTTGTTCTTGTTCTGAGGTCTTACAGTCGAGGGGAAATCCGGAGGCTTCCTGTTTGATCTTGAGGAAGGTATCGATGTAAGATCTGAATAAATCCTGACTGCTTTCTTTAAAATGCCATACTTCGTAGATTCGATCTAAGGTATATCCCATGTCTAGGGCTTTATGTAATTCGGTCGTCACCCAAGTACCCGTGAGACTACGTTCCTGGTCGGTGTGTGGACATCGATCTCGAGACGTAGAGTCCTGTCGTTCGGCACACGTGCGACATAAGGGAAATAATAACTTGCCTCCCGTCCGATAAGGTAATACGGGGTGATAGAGGTCTCGGGGAGGTAAGACCCGACAGTGAATGAGACCGAAATAACTTCTCACGTCCTGGAACTCGTCTGTGATGATCTCGGGATGCCCTACGGGAAATGGTCTGTGTTTCAACACGTAAGGGTATAGGGAACAAACGTCCACGTATCTCATGTCCCCTTCCTCACAATATAATCGGGTGGCATTGGTCCGACCTCCGTACAGGGCTTCTCGAGGTTTCAAAGGATCGGGAATGTCCAGGTTTCCTACAAATTGCTGTAAACTCTCATCTTTTTGCACTTGCTGATCGAAATCGTGCTCCCAGATACTACACACGTTGTACCCCATGTTTTCTAAATCGCCAGTCCTTCTGAGGGTTTCTTCGTGTAATTGCTGGTAAGTAAATTGGGTCCGATGAGGATGAGTTTCGGTCTGTAAACTGGGTTAGCAGGTGGGGCTTGCGTGCCAGTAGCACCCGTAAAATTCGTAGACGGTGCGAGTCGCTTCCTGGTATCCGTCGACGGTATAATTTCCGATCTGGATTTCGCCCCCGTTTCTGGCATGTTGTATGTGACATCCAGTCTGTTGACTCATCCAGGTGAGCCACCGACAGGCTTTAGCCGAATATTGTCGTGCCGGTTGATACCCGAGGTTCGGAATGATGGCTATGGTGTCTTCAGGCATGAATTGTCGACGGTAGGCTAAATTAGCAGCACTGGCAAAAGTGATGGATTCCTGGAAAGGGTCCACATTGACCAAACTCTTGAGGGTGGCTCTAAACTTTGCACAGCATCGGCGTAAAATGTCGACGTCCGAGACACAATACCCTACAAACTCTTTCTGGAAATCAAACACTTTCCCCCTCTGTTGGTCGTACCATTGGAAAAAAGCTTTTCGTCCGCTGGTAGACATTTCGTCCGGTTTGTAGAAAGCTGCCGGTGGATAAGGTCCTACGTAATTCTGGTTCTGTTCCGTATTGAAAAAGTGAGGGAAATAGCCTTTCTTCAATTCGTCGAATCCGAAAGCGGAGGGCATCTTGGCTATTGCAAACGGTAAGAAACTATACGAGTCGATGAATTTCAGTCCGCATATTTCCATGTATAAGATCTTACTGCCGTTCATGATGACGTTAGGTTTCAGGCAAGAGGAATGCACCAGGTGATTCAAAATGAACTGTCCGTCGTAGCCTTTGAAGTTATGGGCGATGATAATGGCCTCGTCGTGTACTAAAGTGGAATTCTTAGTACCTGTAGTGGGTTGTAATAACCAGTCCATGAACTTCTTTAAGGTGTCTGGTCCTTGAAATAGGTGCTGACGGGGTCCCATGTGTTGACAATGAGGACAGGGTTGGTCTATGGGTAAGTGACTGCAATGTTGACAGACGCGGTGTGCCACACACAGATTAGGGATGTGAATGCCGGTTTCCTGAGTGCATTCGAAATCGAAATAGATGTAAAACTCTAAGGTCCCTTTCCCCTTCTTCTTCTTCTTCTGGGGCTTCTGTTGTACGTAGCACTGATGATCGGTATCGACGATTTTCTTACAGATCTTACACTGTTTCTGTTCTCCGCATTTGTGATGAGGGAATAATTTCTTAGGTATCCAAGACTGACACTTCTCGCATTGTTCCATTAAATTGCAGACAGTAGTGGTGGTCTTCTTACTATGGGGTCTTAAATGATTTTCGTAGCAGGTCCTGTTCTTAAACATTCCATGGCATTCCTGGCATTTAATCTTGATCCCTTCATCGGGACAATCAGGGTGATGTCCTAAACAATAGGTACATCGATGAGGACACTTGGAGCGATGTTCTGTGACAGTCCTGTACCCCACGTCGCAATGATCACAGTAATAGGGGTTCCCCGTTACTCCAGGCATGGATATGATGGCATCGTAATGATGGTCGTCGAACAATATGTTCAAATAAGTTCCGTCTCCCCAGCCTTTGAAGATGCGCTCTAAGGTGAGTTTACTCGAAGTAGACTTGAACTGAAATATTTTCAGTCGATACTGAGGAGCTAATACCTGTTGTAATTTCGTCCACTCTGCATATCCACAAGCTTGAGTGATATCACACTCGGCCTGTTCCATGAGGGCTATGGCTTGGTTCTTCTGGTCTAAGGATTTAAAATCTCCTGACCTCATGCGTTTCCATTGTTTTTCCCATTCGGGGTCTGGATGTTCGGGTTTCTGACTGTGTAATCGAGTCACGACGATGGCTCTAGCTAAACAAAAATTATCCCAGGGATTGACGATCCGAACGATGGATTGTTTATTGTTCTTAAAAGTCTCCTTATTCACTTGTAAATGCTTGGTTTTCTGGCCACCACTTCCTTCGGGATACTTGACCCGAAACATATTGAATTCCATGCCCCCGTCGCCCAGTTTGAACTCCTTTCTGGATTGTTGCACGGCTTCAATCTTGTCTAAAATGACGTCCTCGTTAAAATGTTTACATTGAGTAAACTCGTACCAAATCTCTGATTCCAGAGATTTGTGGCGTATGTTCAGGCGGAGGTAATCGTTAGGATTACCCCAGCTAACACAAAAACATTTTGAAAATGTTTTTAAAACATTTTCAAAATGTTGCGAAAACATTTTTAAAAATGTTTTAATCACGTGATTTTGTATGGTTTTTAAAACGTTTTTATAACATTTTAGTGAAATATTTCAGCAAAATGTTGTCAGAACATTTTCTTAAAATGTTGCAAAAACATTTTCAATAATGTTTTAATCACGTGAATTTGTATGGTTTTTTAAACGTTTTTAAAACATTTTAGTGAAATATTTCAGCAAATGTTTCCAGAACATTTTCTTTAAATGTTACAAAAACATTTTTCAACAATGTTTTAATCGCGTGATTTTGTATGGTTTTTAAAATGTTTTTAAAACATTTTACAAAATATTTCGACAAATGTTATCATAATATTGTTTTTCAAATATGTCTTATTCACGTTTAAATTGTTTCGTTTTTAAAACGTTTTCAAAACATTAAAGTCGAGGTTACAAAAGTATTTTGCTTGAATTTTTACTTTTTCTCATTAAATAATGATATATTTATATTTTTAAAAGAAATAAACACAAATTATATTTCATTTTTTAACATTTAATACAAACCCATATTCAATACGTTAATCACATTTAAATTCCATTTTCGGTACAAGTTTTAATTTTTCTTTCAAGTCACCGGGTTTTTAAAGGTTGAAAACGGCGTCTAATCCATTCACTGAATTTTAAAAGAACAGAATCACAGAAATTCAATGTTCACTGTATAGGTCGAACAGAGTGGCGGATCTATAAGACTTGGTTAGAATCACATACACTGAAAAGGCTGATAAGGAATCTGCCCCTTGGAAAGAATAGCACAATCTGTAAAGATAAGGAAGATTGTGTTTGTATCAGCGTTCTACATCTATTGTATCTTAAGATGATCAATGAAAATATACAAAAAATATTTTAAATAAATATATCAAATTTAAGTTCTTTCCTCATTTGCATTGAAAAAAGCAGAAAAATAATTACTTTGACAATATTATTGAAGAGTAATATTATTTACGTACACCTTTGCCTTCACCAAAGGCGGGTCTTTTGAATGTGGGAATTTGAAAATATGGATGATGCAACCAACACCATGCTGTAAAGAAATTTCATTTTAAATCAACATATTGTTTGATGATTAACATTTCACAAAGACAACGAATACTTGAATCAAGGATATAATTGTGTTGCCTTAAGAATGAAAGATTCAAATCAAATATGTATATAACCTTAACGCTTTGTCATTGCTACATACATTTGTACAAAGTTATTGATCATGTACTGGTAGTATAAAAGTCGTTTTTAAATGATCTTTTAAAGCCTATGATAAAGGAATAATTCTTACCAT
>NW_026922891.1:0-20703 GCF_032062105.1 Saccostrea cuccullata | reverse complement strand
ATTTTAATACAAGTCCAATCAACTGTGTCTCAACCTATTGATAAGGGTTTCTACATACTACAATGCATCGTGACATCATGGTATTTGCTATTTATCATAGGAAAACTGCTTTGTAACATCATGTTATTTAACCCCAGTTTAAGTTAATGGTTTTACGGAAATTTACACCCAGTTTGCCAACCAATCAAATCTTGTGCTAGATAGATAGGAAATAATCAAACTTGTCCCAATCAGGACCCCTCGGGCTGATTTGAGCAGAGTTTTATAAATATATATGAATACAAAGGGAAAATCTTTTCCAGAACAACAAAGCCACAATTAGTCATAGTGATATGGAATCACCCTTGGGTGGTGAAGATTCCAGTTTGTTCATATCATGACCATTGGGAGCTAAGGGTTGACCTTATTAGGGCTCAAATTTTTAAAAGGATTGTATAGGACAAAATCTTTTGTTTAAGAACACCAAATCCATTGTTATTGATATGGAAGCATCCACATGTAGTTTAGATTTTTCGTGCTTTTTCTAGCCAATGTGGTCAGGTGAGCAGTATGGCCCATCTTGTTTGCTTTTAAAATAAACCATACATAATGCATTTTTAAATAGAAATGTTCTAGTATAGATCATGCTTATAACATAATCATATGAAATCTCCTATTTCAGGTCTTCTCTAAGATTGATAAGGATGGTAACAAAGTGTTAACCTGGGATGAATTATTTTCAATGGACATGAACGCAGCCATAGAAGAATTTCCCAAACTGTTTGGCAAGATAATCTCCAATTTAACAGGGGATGTTATTTTATTTGATGAGAAAGAAGAAGAAAATATAGAGTTATCCATGGAAAAGAATCCAGAGGAGCTTGTAGTTGAGGATTCAGATAGTACACAGGATGGAGGTCAAAGGTCACATGATGACCGACCTTCACCTGTAAAAACTCCTGATGACCTTGAGAAGGAGAAACTGATTAAAATGGCGGATGATGGGAATTTGGTCATGGAAGAGGAACCATTAAGGAGTCCTCATGAGGAACTGTGATTTTATAAAGTGTTAGTCTCACCCTAGTATAAAATCATGATTTTTGTGATAAAGGCAACTTTTGTGTCTAATTGATGTATTTTACATTACATTCCAAAGCATTACTCTCTGCATTCCAGAATACTATGCAAAATGTGATTTCAATTTTTTAATTAAACATTTTGTACTAGACAGCATTATACAGTTATTGACTGAATATGAAGGCAATATTTGATTTGTTGGCCAAATCAAAGTCTTTAACTTTTAGTTTTAGTATACCCTTCATTTAATTTAAGATTTAGTCAATATACGCTGTATTATCATTAACTTTATATCTTATGGAAAAATTTGGCGTAATCAATAAAGATAAAACAATAGCCTAGAAAGAAAAGCTACAAGAATTATTTATCACAAAATGGTTTTCTGTTCCAGTCTCTGTCTTCCAAATACTAGTAGTAACAACTCTTGCAGCTCTAATCTTTGGCTATTTTCGTGACGCTGATATTGAACGATGATTAATAATTTGTGATATAGCAGTGACGTTGCGGTCTAACAATTCTTATGTTGCACTGGCAGGCGGACAACAGTGAAATTGTTAGACCAAGTAATAAACATTTTATTTGTTACTTTCTATTAGTATTTAAAAGATATTTATAAGGGTATAAAAATATGGTTTGTGTTTATTTTGATAAACTTCATATGATTTATAAAATATTCCCAAACATTCTATGCAATTATATTTTGTATTATGCATGCTTACTTTGGTGTTAAAATGTATTTGTAAGGCAGCACCTTTACATATATGTACATAAATTTTACTTGTGGCATTTTGTTTTTGTAACATTTATAAAAAATAATTGAGTTAATGTAATGGGAATATATGTAAGTTATGTTGCATAATAAAAATGTCCATTGTTGCTGTGTATTATGGGTTGTTTTTTTTTTCATTCTGAGGAAGTTTTCTTTTATATTTGATTTGTCTATAGTATTAGAAATTTAGATAGATTTGATTGGTTGCCTTGAATCAAAATGGTGGATCTCATGACTCTCCATCTTTGGTACACACCTCTTTACAAAATCTTAGGATATAAGTGATTTTTACTCAATATGATTTTAAAAAATCATAAACAAGGCTACATTTGTTTGTCATGTTTGTAAGATTCTGTTCCTATTTCCCTCAAACTCTTAATTTTTTAAAACAACAATAAGCCTAAATTTCATAATGCACTCTGTCAATCAGGGGTAATGATAACAGTGATTTTGATGCCCTTTGGTTTGAAATCTGCAATTTTTTTTTCTTTTCTCTTATTTTGGTTACATGGTCGACCCTGCAATGCAATTCATGTTTTGACTTTTTCTTGCATTTTTTTTATCTTGGGAAGCACACTGTTATGGGTATCTATATAATAAGCCAGAGAGTAAACACATAAACATGGCGATATAAGATGATAATTGTGATATACGGTCAAATCTTAATTGTTATCTCAAATTCAATGGGGTTGAGAAAAAACAAAGCCTTAGAGATATCTGAAAATCTTAGATATCTAAGGTAAAATACGTAAAGAATAAGGGATTGGGGCCTTCAAATTACTTTGACATATCAATGGTATTCAAGATATCAGTGTTTGAGACATTGAATTTCAACCATTTATCAATCTATACTCTTTTTTTTAACCCCCCCCCCCTTCGAAGAAGGGAGGGCGTATTGCTTTGCTACTGTCCATGCATCGGTCTGTCTGTCTGTCTGTTGGTCCACCATCAGTTTCCTATCATTTTCTTTGCAGAGGATGCACATATTGAAACAAAATTTGGTATACAGATTTATCCTAATAATATCTAGGTCAATTCTGTTTTGGGTATGATAGGGCCATTAAGGAAAGAGTTCTGCCCCTTGGACTTAGAAAATTTCCAATAATTTGCAGTTTCCGTTCAATCTGATTAAGTTTCCGTTCATTTTCTTCGCAAAGGTTGCTTATATTTAAATGAAATTTGGTACATTTATCAGATTTATCATAAGAATAATATGTAGGCCAAGTTCTGTTTTGTGTATATGATCTGGCCATTTTGGACAGAGTTATGCCCCTTCAACTCAAAAAAACATTCCAATTATTTTGGAGAGGGGGGCATAAATGTTTTACAAACATCTCTTGTTTAAAACTATAACTTGATTTTTCTATATTTGTTATAATATTGTATTACCGGTAGTAACAGAGCACTGGCTATTTAATTGCTTAATTAACAGAAATGGATGAAAGAAATAGGAAAAAATATATTTAAAAATAGTGAATAATTCAGAGAATCTATGTGTTCTTGCTTATAGGAAGAAGAAGAGCATACGCGAATCTCGGAAAAGGGGGCTAAGGGCACTCAAAGTAACAATGCGCCATAGAGAGTAATGGTATGAATATTAATTGCAAATTCGCAAAAGCTTCTTGAGATATCGCCCGGAAATTAAATTTTTACATTCACACAGAATGGTTATATATAAAATTTATGGTCTTGATCTTTTGACCTCAAAGTATAAAGGGGTCTTTCCTGGGCCATAGAGTGTTGTGGTATAAAACGTCATCGTAAAAGCTCAAAAGCTTGTGGAGTTACCGTGTGGAAACGAAAGTGTTAAAACATACAGAAGTTTTGAATTATGACCTTTGACATTTTTACCTCAAAATCAATAAGGGACCTTCTTTAGGCAATAGAGAGTTGTATAAAATTTCGTTGCAAAAGCTCAAAGGCTTCTTGAGATATTGCGTGGAAATTAAAGTGTTACAGACAGACAGACAAACCGAAATCGTTATCGCCGCAGTGGGGGACAAAAATTTTTATAGTGAGTACTTTCTTACAAAAGGGCAAAAATCACCTAATATGGTATGTTTTAAAATGCCACGTTTAACACAAAATATATGTATGGTAAATAATACTTCTTCAATATACATTTCTAACATATACGAGGCGCATTTTGTTTTATTTACTCAGGAGGGGCAATTAATATCGATACAATACCGTTAATGTATTTATTGTGAAATTTGTCAAATATTTGAAAACTGGACGCCTTTGCACCCCAATCACCCCACCCCAACGATGAAGAATAACTCAGAAGGAGAAGTATTATTATTATACCTCATTATGAATATTCTACACAACGCGTTATCTGATTGGTTCTAGGTTATCACGTGATCGGGCCGTAAAACTTCATATTTCCCGTCGTCGGCACGCTTTTCATCATATTCCACCTCTTCGGAACACCTAGTGAATTTTCCCGCAATATAGTTCTCGTTCGTTGAATGAAAACTCCCGAGAGTAGCAGACGTCACAATAGCCTGGTTTACGTCACAAAACTGATGACAATGTGTTGACCAAAGGGTTTTATAGTAACTTTACGTTAAAGCTGACATGAACTCTTAAAAAGGCATCAGTTTTCATCTTTGTACGACTTACTACATTCCTGTACGCCCTTGTCCGCCATATTTCTTCAATTCCGCCATATTTATCGAAGATTTTTGGCCACCTGTACCTGCTATATATAGCCTTGTAGAATTGTTTCACTTCAGTGATTTTCTAGTCGGGCTGTCGACATGTACACATCTCCGATAGCATAGTTTTTAGAAGTCCATAAACTGAATAAACTGACCAAATACATGTTTGAAAAGTAAGAATTCAACCAAACAATAGAACTATACCGAGAATTAAATTATTTTTAAATGCATTTGCTGCAATATAGAAAATACACTAACACGGAATACATTCATGTACAGCAAAAATCCATGCAGGTCGAGAAAACGCGTCAAACGCAGTGATAAAACATTTACCTGAATATACTGCTATCGTTACAGGGATGTGCACATGTCGAAAGAATTATCCTATTTTACTTTTATTGAAAAATGCATCTCAGTAATCCATTGCTAACTCAATCAGTAAAAGATGCTTGGACACACGTGGCCCATGCCAATCATTTTATTTGCTCAGGGAAAATATCAAAGGTTGAAAGCTTAGTGGGGTTGAGTGAAAAAAATGCAAGTGATTTTTTTCAAAACTAAACATTACTCTTGTCTGTAAATGTTGCAAATAGAATTTATGATTACATGATTTAACTTCATTAAATTTATAATAAAGCATGCATTATTACGAATCATTCACCTTTTGAAGATATTTTCCTGTCATAGGAGGGGGGGGGGGTGTAATAAAACATGCATATTAACACTCTCATAAAAATAATTTAAAAAACGTCTGAAACAGATTGATTTCTTTATGATTAATTATTATCAAATAAATACTGTGTATTGGCTTTATTAAACCTAATATAATTTGATTTAAAGTTATTTATAATTTTATGCACAATGAATGAAAACATACCCTATGCACGCTTCCCCAAAAGTCGAAGTGCTGAAATTCCCAGAAAAAAATAAAGGAATAGTAATTTTCTTGTTATATGCACATCTATGCACATTGTGTCCTAAATATCTGCAAAGTTTGACGAAATTGTGTGCAGCTGTTTATGAGGAATTGCGCTGACAAACTGCTCATCTTTACATTCAAGATATGGCCAAAATCTAAATGTAAAAGTGCGGAAATTCCCGAAAAAATATAGAATTCGGAATTTCCTGGTGATGTGCAAATCTAGACACACATTGACTGCTATAAATATCTCGAAAGTTCGACAAAACTCTGTTCAGTGGTTTATAAGAAGTTGCGCTGACCAGAATTTAATGTGAATTCAATTTCTTGACATAATTAAATAATTAATGATTGCTAGAAAAAGCAGATAGAAAGAGAGAGCAACCCCCCCCCCCGGTGAGAATTTCACATTCTACCTAAATTTAGCTTTTTAGAAATTCTCTTATCTGTTGTCCAGGTTCAGGTTCAACTCGTACGTTTGAACATAGGTGTCGGAACCGGGGGATGTTTTTTTTTTTTTTTTTTTTTTTTTTTTACAAATATATACCCGTTACTTTGTATAGACATTGAACATTGCTGCGTAGGTTTAGCGCCCCCCCCCCCCCACTTTCTAAAGACAAGTCGCAGTATAGGTTAAAAAAGAGGAAAGTGTTGGTGTTTGGAGAAAAATTTTGTTATTAAAGTTCTAACCTACCTTCCCCCCCCCTTTCCCCCCAAACGAAATGATATTCGTGTTTTGGAAAAGGACATTTCCCCTTTTTTTAAGCTTCTCAGATTCTTTGAATGTATAAAAAAATTCTTTGCACTTAGCCCCCCCCCTTTCAATTTGCTTTCGACGCCAATGCGTTTTAGAAGGTATTTGAGAGAGTTCCCAATGTACCCATTCCTGTGATGTATATTTCACGTTTATTATATCCCCCGCTTGAAAAGTGAGAGGGTATATAGTAATAGTTATGTCCGTCCGTCGGGTCTGTTACGCTTTGGGGTACCCATCTCTTATCCGCAAATCCTCTTATACCACTTAGTGAAATTTACTAAAACTTTCACAGAATCTTATAGGTTTATTACATATTACCATTGTGCACTTCCTATTTTACTTTTTGATCCGACACGTATTTTGGGTTTAGCGACAACAGCAAAATATGGACTTTGCCATTATAACCATATGGGAGGCGGGGGTATCATTTAGTGAGCTCATTGCTCACAATACCTCTAGTTTCTCTTTCAATTTGGCCGTTTGGGTTATCTTCTTGTCCAAATTTAAATTATTATTCAATTTATGAAGTTTCGACATCCCGCCTGAAAAAAAAAAATCCTTGATCTGTCCTAAGGCTTAATAAATGGTACAGCAGAAAGTGCGTAGGATCTTATACCTATTATTGCTCTAAGGGATGGTTACAGAGTGAGAGAGAGAGAGAGGGATCGAGAGAGAGGGAGAGTTAGTTCAATATACAAAAGAGTAAATAAAAATTATCCGTATTCAACCAGTGTCAAGAATCCCTACCCTAGCTTTTAAAATTATCTCCCAAATACTCCTACAGAAATTATTTTTATATAAAAAAAAAATAGCGAGACTATCAGGCAGGGATACTGAAATCTCGATAGACTCTCTATAACAACATAATTATAAAACATTTATACATTCCTCAAAATGCACATACTTTGTGGTCGGAGTGACACATTTAAAAAAAATTTCAAAATTGAATTCGGCAGAGATGTCTGTCTTCCAAGAATATTTAGATAATGGTCATGTCAATTATTTTTGCACGCCCCCCCCCCGCCGAAAAATCAAATGCCTAGATGTCAATCTGAACAGGGGATGGCATTTCTTCGTGTGTTTGTGTGTTAAAGAACGTATAGATCTATGTACACATAAAAAAAATGTATTCTGGTTAATTGCTTTTAAGATTTGAAGTAAATAATTACCGTACATCAAATTACTTGGTTTAGATTTGAGATTAGTACTAAAATAATCAGTTATAATTGACAAATGAATTTTGCGACGCAAACCAACTGCAGACTATATACATGACTTTGTATAGAATGTATATTAGAACTACATGTAGATAGACATTTCACAATTATAGCTTATGAACAGCAGTTATAATACCCCCCCCCCTTTCAGCCGCGCAAATACCAAATAACTTCTCTTTCCACTTGTGATATTTTCCCTGACCAAAATCTGATCAGCACGGACTAGTAGGGAGTAATGACAGTGTGTTTACTTTTGAGCTTTTACGGAATTTATTTCTTTTTTGTGATGCATATTTCAATAAATGGAATTCAGGGTGTATATCACTTGACCTGTGCACATCTTCGAACCGATGCAGTAACCTTATTACCAGGTATGGGTACGTTTACAGCGTTCGAGGCGTTTTGTCGATATGCACCAATTGCATAGGGGCTGCACGTTGGTTGTTTTGTTCCATTCAAATGATATAATTTCAAAATGTGTGTGCAGATTTTACTGCTTTTTATTTCAAGTTTATTTTGCATAAATTGGCGCACTGTAAAAATACGTACGCGTGACGTGCATCTAAATTTCTCACCAAACTTGCATTTTTTTCTTTTGATTCAAATCAATAATTATTCAGAAATATGATTTTTATGTTGTTTATTGTGGTTTTGAAATGTCTTGATCTCCTCATGTGTTCTCCTATGCTTTACCATCGGAGATGTGCACAAGTCGATACCCAAACCAAAAAATCATTCAACTGTAACGAGCGCTTTGGGGTATATATCGTTACAATGAGACAAGGTATCTGAAAGAAATATGGCGGAATACGGCTATAGTTGGTATGAAACAAGTCGTACATAGATGAAAATGTTGCGTTTTTAAGAATTCATGTCAGCTTTAACAATGAAAGTGAATTTGAGAGCGGTGCCGAATTTGAAAGTTTATGTTTATTTCAAAGGTTTTGCTTGTTTCGGTATAATAAACAATTCATTGCATGAATGTTCGGGAAACATGAAGACTTATTCAGCCAAGAAATATCATATTCCCCTCGGGCGAAGGTAGAGTCTATAACTTAACCCAGTCAACGCATCCGGAAAAATAATTTCCGATTTGGTTAATATATTATATATATATATTGTACGCCGAACCCGATGCATTTTAATGATATTTTAGCGGGAAAAATAAATGTAGAGCAGTCCGAATATCATGGTTGATGAAAAGAAATATAAGAAAAGTAATTGAATGGAGTCATAGTGATGTTTCCACATGGACGAAGAAAGAGGGTATGTATAGAACTTATTATTTCATGTATGCATTCATTTTCTTACGATTTTTTCTAACGTTACCTGGATACATGCACAGAGTCGGCTATCTTGTTAACAGGATCAATCTAATAAACAACGGGCATACAGGAAAAATTGTCAACCAAAAGTTATTCCTTTTTAAGTCTTCTGATGAAATTTGAAAATTTTCCATTTTTGCAGTGTTAATTTATAGCCCATTCGGGATATTATATCCCAAACTGACTATTATATCCCATTTGGACAATTGGTCCCAACCTGATTAACATTTAAAAAAAAAAAGACTACTGAGCATCAATTAACAACAATCAAGTCTGAAAAAAATTAGTAATTGTGATTGTTAAAAGTATTAAATAAATAAGCCTGCCATTGCACAAAAAAACTAGAAACCTACTTATCCTACTCGTTGTGTGTTTTGTAAAGTCTTGTTGATAAAAAACACACAAATTGGTTGAATAAAAAGCATATTCAACTACAAATCATGGGAAATCCTATATAAACACTTGATAACCAAGTCACTATGCAACAACATAATGGGGTCAAACAAAAAATACCCCTATCAGTACACTACATAACATGGTCACTACACTGTTACCCTGATACTGCGCTACATAACCCAATCATTACACTATATAATCCAGTCACTACACAACATATCCCAGCCATTTTACTGCATAACCCAGTCACAACACAACATAAAAAAGTCACGACACTGCATATCCCAGTCACTACACAACATAACCCAGTCACTACACAACATAACCCAGTCACGACACTTCATATCCCAGTCACTGCGCAACATAATCCAGTCACTACACAACATAACCCAGTCACTACACTACATATCCTAGTCACTGCACTACATATCCCAGTCACTGCACTACATATCCCAGTCACTGCACAACATAACCCAGTCACTAAACAACATATCCCAGTCACTACACTACATATCCCAGTCACTACACTACATAAAACAGTCACTACACTACATATCCCAGTCACTGCACAGCATAACCCAGTCACTACACAACACATCCCAGTCACTGCGCAACATATCCCAGTCACTGCACAACATATCCCAGTCACTACAATACATAACCTAGTCACTACAATACATAAAACAATCACTGCACTACATATCGCAGTCACTGCACAACATAACCCAGTCACTGCACAACATAACCCAGTCACTACACAACATGTCCCAGTCACTACACTACATATCACAGTCACTGCACAGCATAACCCAGTCACTGCACAGCATAACCCAGTCACTACACAACACATCCCAGTCACTGCGCAACATAACCCAGTCACTACACAACATATCCCAGTCACTAATATGTTCATTTTAAATGCTGTATCAAAAATTGCACTGAAAAAATTATTGAATCTTTTCATTGGAACTTAAGATAATTTATGTGCAGTTCCAAAGGTATTTTCTGTTTACATTTCAATGGACAATATGCTGACTTACTTTAATAGGAACAAGAACATCAAGATGAAATGTTCTGCAGCAAACCTTTGCCTGGGTAAGAGTTTGCAGATAATTATTTGATTTTGAAGTCATGAATGCAAAAGAAATTTAGAACTGTACTCTATTTGTAATTCTTTGTCATTTATTGTCTTAATTCCTCTTTTTGGTTACTTTTTTACCAGGTCTATATAAAATTTTAAATAATTTTCCAGATCCATTTTCACTCGATATAGAACCTTCCAAACTCTTGAAAATGAAGAATTGGAAAGTATCTTTATAGATAGTCCACTGTATGTATACTCAATAATTTTTAATTTTTTTTTACCAGATCTATTACATGTTTAAAAAGCAGCATAACAATTTATGAATGTACTCCCTTTACCCATTAGAATATATGTAAGCATGCATTATTTTCAAAAGATTTTTCTTTTTTCAGAATGGCAGTTCACTATTTCTCATTCATTCTGCTGAAAGAAGCAATGGTTTATCTGATCTGTAACAAAACAGGACTGCCTTATGAAGAGGCTGATGCAAGATGCTCATCAACAGAGTGTTTAGTGAAAGATGTCCATCTATAAGTGACTGTTCAGTCCAAAAACTTATTATGCCATACAAACTTATAATGCCATACAACAAACCAGTATTTGGTTCTTTTGTAACTTCATATGTGATAAATGTTGCAGTATGATGTGTAGTGACTGGATTGTGTTGTGAAGTGACTGGATTATGTAGTCAAATGAATGGATTATGTTGTGTTGTGATTGGGTTATGTAGTGCGGTGACTGGGTTATGTTATGTAGTGACTGGGATATGTTGTGTAGTGACTGGGTTATGTTGTGTAGTGACTGGGATATGTTGTGCAGTGACTGGGTTATGTAATGTAGTGACTGTTTTATGTTGTGCAGTGACTGGGATATGTTGTGCAGTGACTGGGTTATGTTGTGTAGTGACTGGGTTATGTTGTGTAGTGATTGGGATATGTTGTGTAGTGACTGGGATATGTTGTATTGTAGTGACTGAGATATGTAGAGTAGTGACTGGGATATGTTGTGTAGTGACTGGGTTATGTTGCGCAGTGACTGAATTATGTAGTGTTGTGACTGAGATATGTAGTGTAGTGACTGGGTTATGTTGTGTAGTGACTGGGATATGTAGTGTAGTAACTAGGTAATGTTGTGTAGTGACTGGGATATGTTGTGCAGTGACTGGGATATGTAGTGTAGTGACTGTTTTATGTTGTGCAGTGACTGGGATATGTAGTGTAGTGACTAGGTTATGTTGTGTAGTGACTGGGATATGTTGTGCAGTGACTGGGTTATGTGGTGTAGTGACTGTTTTATGTTGTGCAGTGACTGGGATATGTTGTGTAGTGACTGGGATATGTATTGTAGTGACTGGGTTATGTTGTGTAGTGACTAGGATATGTAGTGTTGTGACTGGGTTATGTTTTGCAGTGAATTGGATATGTAGTGTAGTGACTGGGTTATGTTGTGCAGTGACTGGGATATGTAGAGTAGTGGCTGGGATATGTTGTGTAGTGACTGGGTTATGTTGTGTAGTGACTGGGTTAAGTTGTGTAGTGACTGGGTTATGTTGCGCAGTGATTGGGATGTGTTGTGTAGTGACAGGGTTATGTTGTGTAGTGACTGGGATTTGTTGTGTAGTGACTGGGTTATGTTGTGTAGTGACTGGGTTATGTTGTGTAGTGACATTTTTTTGTAGTGAAGAGACTACCATATATACTCGCCTATAAGTCGGTTTTTTGGGAGTAAATATCTGGTCCAAAACTCTGTATCCGACTTATAGGCGAGCTATCAAAACAATGGTATTATATGAGGTCAGTCCTTCTGAAATATAAGCTAATTAAATACAACCGACTTATAGGCGGACCGACTTATAGGCGAGTATATACGGTAGTTTATGTAGTGCAGTGACTGAGTTATGTAGTGTTGTGACAGGTTCATTTTAGCTAATGACTGGATTTAGTTTCTGTATTTATTGGGTTTCATTATAAAATGAATTGTCAATTTTATGCAGTAATATAATATGTAGTGACCTAATTATTATACTTAATGAATGGTTATCAAGTGATGGGTTATGTTATGAAGTGATGTGTGTTATGTTCCAGGGTAACCCTGTTATGATTTTGTAATATTATGACTGCATTATATTGTATCATGCCTTGAATATTTTGCATCATAATTAAGTTATGGAAGTTACATTTGTGTTGTAGTGACTTGGTTATGCTTTTATTATCAAGTTATGTTTATACATAAATTGATACTTTTGTACTGTGTTATTCAGTACTGTTATTGATTTATAGTTTACTGTGTTCTTATTTTTTCCATTGCAACAAAGTGACCATGTGACATTATAATTAAGATGGGCAGATATTGATTTCAGTAGGTTAATAATTTTAAAAATGGAATATAAATCATCCATTAATTTATTGTTTTATGTTCATAATGATTTGTTTTGTGTTTTTCTTATTTTCTTTCTTTATCATCTGGTTTTGCTTTTCCCTTCGTTTTGTTTTGATCCAATTTAGAAGATTGTGGAAATGTCAACATATATATGTGTCAAATATAAGGGCAAGTCAGTATAGAATGATTCTGAAAATGAATGCATGCATACATTATCAGTATATTAGGTCTATTTTGCATAAGCACAATTACTTGTAGTAATGTACTGTAACATTTCTTTCCTGATTACATTCAAGTTTGAGTTTGAATGCATGAGTGTCTTGAATACCTATAAGATTAGTATATGTTTACTCGCTAGACAGATCAACTATGCATTTTATAAGGCATTGTTTCAAGGTACCCATTGCATTCAAGTCAGGCTTTTAGTCGCTATACTTATGCAATATTAATTTGAATGATTATTTTTAAAATTTATGGTCTCATATCTGTAACGATGTGGTCAAACAAATTGAGTGAGATGCGTTAATAATAATCTCATTAAGATTTGTAGAGAATAAACATTTTGGATTGTTATACCTTTAAGAATTTGTTCCTATACAAATCTATACAAAAAAAGTCTAATGTTTTGCTGAGCGGGCATAAAAAAAATCGATGTTGGACCACAGAGTTCTCGAGCAAAATGCGTTTTGTTGGACCCTCGAACCAAACTGTCTGCCTTTGGCCTAAACGCCTCAGGCAGGCAGTTTGGTTCGAGGGTCCGACAAAACGCATGTTGCCCTCGAACTCAGTCAATAAATGTATATTGACATCTCCAGACCAAATTTTTTAGTCTCTACAAATCTTGCTGAGATTATGTTAGTCTTATTGAAAATTTGTTTGAAAAGTTATTGCTTTATCTGACGATGTGATTTATATTTCCATAATTACATTCCTGTATTGTTTTTTAAACTGTGTGTAGGATGGGAAGGTTAACGGTTAAGCAATGAATAAATAATATATAATAATTGTGGTTTTACTAATTTGTGGAAAGGAATCGATTGCACTGATCAACACATCAAACAAAAACTAGAAAGTCTGCTATTGCAAGCAATTAATAGCGTATGTTGCCCCGAACTGGACAAGACTTTCCTTTTTTCATCCATTAGCTCGATCAGCTTGGACAACCATCAACTCGTATCAGTCCTTTCAGTACTTTGATTTGAAAATCAAAATATTAACTTTTGTAATAATTTCAGATGTCACCGGATAGAACGGCGCATTCGGGGTGGCGGTGGGGCGTGACACGGGGTGGCGGCACCGAAGCGAGAAAAACACCATCAAGGTGTGTTTACCTGAATTTTTTTCATATGTTCAGACGTCTTAGATCAGAAAATTGTATGCTACGGAAGAGAACAATATCAACGTACCTCTGACTCTTTAAAGCAGCCTTTGAGAGTGCTCCGTTTTCTCAAACACTCCTCCTCACTTTTCGGGGTATCAACGTTTTCGACTTCTGACATGATATTTTGTTTCAAAATTGACCTCAGAGGGGGTTTTTCCTCACATCATCAACAGAAATAAAGTTATACGGTAGAATTTAACTTCAATCCTACTTTAAAAGTCAATAAATGTTACTTATTAAGCCAATTTAGGCTTCAAACTCTATGCGACGATCGGGGTGGCGGTTTTTATGCCCTGCGGGGTGGCTGCATGTCCGAAAAATAAAGATTATTTTCTCATTCAGCGTTCTCCTGGCCCCCTTGCAAGACAAAAAAGATTCACATTTCATAGAGAAATTTAGATTATGGCATGGCATGATGTTATTTCGCTATAAATGTGGCTATGTCAAACTTTTAAGAAGTTTATTTTTATAATTTAAAGTCCGAACTGAACAAGGAATAGACACTTTATAATGATACAATGTAGTGGTGCGTATTGCTATGTACAGTTGCTAAATTGAAGTTTTGAACAAAAGTCCATGTTAAAGTCATATACGCTATATAGACGCCAAATTTTGTGTGAAACAAAATGATAAATGATTTAAAACACATGAAGTGTAACGAAAAATAATACTTTCCACAAAATTGTACTATATATGTCGTTGTATTAACAAAACAATAAAACAATATCTAGGAATTCAGAATTCAGTCTTTTCATGAATATTGATAAAGGAAGTGCGTAAACAGTAGGTCTATATATAGAAACACATGTCCACGGGAAATCACAGACAACGAGGTATGCTGCATTTTGACAACAATTATTGATATATGGTTAATATGCATCATAACAGAGAAGATGGTTGGTACTGAAAACACTAAAAACTAAGTACCATTAAGTAAAACGCTTGCCATCCACGTCAAAAGTGAGTAGTATTTCAAACGGCCTACCTTGTTTTCTTTACGCCACGTGTGTTTATCAATCTAAAAGTAGCGACGGCGTCACGTGATGGGTTTATTTAAAAATAGCTATTTTTCTTTCCTTGCAGGAAAATAAATAATCATAATTTGATAACTTTGTAATGCGTTTAATTTTTATGGTGTAATTTACAATATTTTCGTAACTTGTATTGATAAACAAATAATATCAATTTCCAATAGTATTTTAACTGGCGCAAGTTACAGCGTGTATACTTTTAAGCAGAATAATCAAGATAAATTCAATATATTGTGATAATCTGTTTATCCGGGACAAACGTTCATAGCCGAAAGATGTGAAATTAACTGAAATTGTCGATTTATTTGTATCACACTAAAATAATGCTAAAAATTGGCCAAACCCTCTGCACTTAATTAATGCGTTTTACAAGAAGTTGACTTGTAAAATGCATTAATTAGGTGCAGAAGGTTTGGCCAATTTTTATAAAGCCCCTAATTTGACTAATTACGGGCAAAAAAACTTGAAAATCTATCATAGATGATTGCTATCCATTCCTATATCTTTTAAGTGAGACGGGAAGGGGGATATCCCATCCACTAAATGCAAAAAGAACAAATAATTTCACTTTAACAAATCTCAATACGGCCCTCAATAATGGACAAAAACTTTACCATACATTAGCTTCAGAAGAAAAAATAAAAGGGTTGGTGCTAATTGAAAGAGAACAAAATTCAAACCTGGAAAAAAATTGACAAGCAAAAGAAGTAAATTATTCAAACGTTAAATCCTGTTTCTTGGGGGAGGTGTTAAGATAGACCAATATTCTTTCAGTACCATTTTCTTTTTCAAAACCCATGCACAACGCGCCCTTCTTTGAATACACTGTAACCTGTGCGTGTAGAAAGGGGTGGGGCTAAAACTACCCCCAAAATGTTCAATGTCTTTATTATGTCTATCTTTGCAAAAAGTGGGTGGGGCTATGCCATACAAGAAACTGTAGAATCCCCCCTCCCCGACCATGTTCGGTCTAATCCATTGGAACAAACGTAAAATGAACTGAAATAAAAAGCATAAAAACGACAACGAGAGCATACCGGTGTTGTAGAGTAAGATTTCCCCTATAGCCAGCTTTCCCCCCGGAAATCGTACTCTAGAGTAGGATTTTCCACTTAGGGGAAGCTCATACCAGAGTAAAATACCCCTCTTTCTTTCTCAGAGTAGCATTCCCCCCCCCCCCCCCCCCTCGTTTATAGAGTCAATGTAAACCACAACCGCAATACTCAGTATCTTTGTGAAAAAAAGATAAACGGCAAACTGATTTTTAAAAGGTAAATGAGTGGGTTTAATTAATTATATTGTAAGGCAAATCATGTAATCTCAAACCAAAATATTTTAGCTTTCAAATGAAATGTAAATATTCTCAAAATATAATGAAACAAACAAAAATGATGTCTAGATTGGTATATATTTTTGGACCTACATGTATTTTGGTTGTAAATGATTACAAAAATAAAATTTCTAAAATATCTAAAAATTGTAAACTTACTAAGATGTTCAAATTTCCACCTTTCTGTAACCATCCTTATTAATCTATATAATTTTTTCGTCATATTAAATCTCCTTAAATCCCATTTTTTGAAACTTTTGATGAAAAGTTTTACTTTCATTTTACATATTTAAAAACTGTAGATCACTATATTTTCGCGACATCTTATTTTCGCGAGATAGTCATTGACTCTTGATAAGCGATACAAATTTTCACGAATTGTGGTTCTTGCTCTATATAATTCTATAGAATACTATTATACGCGAGAATCAAATTTTCGCTAGCACTCTTTCTCGCGTAATTACTAGTACTCGAAAATAAAGTTCTAGCGAATAAAAAGTGATTTCAGTAGCACATAAATTAAAATTTTCAAGGTTTGTTGTATCATCTGTCATTAAATTAGATTTCATCGGGGGGAGGGGGGATTGACTCTGAGGAAATCAAATTCTATAACTATAATATACAGATTAGGTTTCCTACCCCCAGAAAATTGACTCTGGTGTGGGATTTCCGTAGGGGAAATTCTACTCTAGAATCTTTCCACAGGAAAGTCTACTTCAGAGCCAGTTTTCCGAGGGGGGGGGGGGGGGAGTTAAGGGCGGAAAGCCTACTCTACAAGACCGGTAACATACTTAATTATGTAATACATATGGTAGAGTAAAAAATTAACGTCCTTGAGCCCCCCCCCTTAACATGGGACAAGAAAAAATGTTCAGGGATAAATATAATTTGAAATAACATGATTTCCATTCAACTTTTAAGTTTTCACTAACCTAGTGGTGTAACAACACATCAATATAACAAACCATAGTCGTTTTTATTTTACCAATTTCTCTTTTCTTGTTTATTATTCTTTGAAGTTTACTATTTTGTCTCATCTTTTTGCCAATCGCAGATCAGATAATGGGCACTCCAACAATATAATCAGATCACTCGTTTTGTACAAGACATTTGGCAATTTTAAAAAAAAAAAAAAACAATCTTTTACGTTATCTACAGATATTTCTCAATGAAGCAAGGTTTGCTGGAAAATATTCCTGGAAAAACATCGTGCGCCAATTAATTAATGCATTACTATCAAATCTTATCCTGGACAACCAGAACCGAAATGGACAGTGACTTTGTGATGTTTCAAGATTGACATCCCTGCATCATCCCTGTAAGAATACATACCGGGGGGGGGGGGGGGTAAATTCGAGTTTTCTTTTGAAAAAATGAAACTGCTAAAATTTGTCGCAAAATTATGGACCACAGATACTTGTGAACAGAACCCCCCGATATTAAATCTTTCTTCATAAATGAATTACTAAATTGTTTATACTTATTCATCATTATTGCAATAGGTAAAAATCGTAAAAACCCCAAAACAATCGCTCCACAAAAATACCTCTCTCTTTTAATGTATAGTGGTTTATACTGCTTTACTTAGACTTTTGTTCAAAACTTAAATGCAGCAACTGCATGCATAAAGCAATACGCACTGATCATGATAAAGTGTCAATTTCTTGTTCAGTTCGGACTTTAAATTATAAAAATAAACTTCTTAAAGTTTGACATAGCCACATTTATAGCGAAATAACATCATGCCATGCCATAATCTAAATTTCTCTAGGAGATCTGAATATTTTTTGTCCTGCAAGGGGGCCAGGAGAACGCTGAATGAGAAAATAATCTTTATTTCTCGGACATGCTGCCACCCCGCAGGGCATAAAAACCGCCACCCCGATCGTCGCATAGAGTTTGAAGCCTAAATTGGCTTAATTAGTAACATTTATTGACTTTTAAAGAAGGATTGAAGTTAAATTCTATCGTATAACTTTATTACTGTTGATGATTTGAGAAAAAAAAACCCGTTGAGGTCAATTTTGAAACAGAATATCACGTCAGAAGTCGAAAACATTGATACCCCAAAAAGTGAGGAGGAGTGTTTGAGAAAACGGAGCACTCGATCTCAAAGGCTGCTTTAAACAGTCAGAGGTACGTTGATGTTTGTTCTCTTCCGTAGCATACAATTTTCTGATCTAAGACGTCTGAACATATGAAAAAAATTCAGGTAAACACACCTTGATGGTGTTTTTCTCGCTTCGGTGCCGCCACCCCGAGTCACGCCCCACCGCCACCCCGAATGCGCCGTTCTATCCGGTGGATGTGATTTAACTCAGTAACTGTTCAAAAGTTCCGATAGGAATCCATATAAATTACATGTACTTAAACAGGACAGTATTGTATGAACTGAAAGTAGAAACATCAAGTCAAAATTAACAAAAACGCCAGATTAAATAAGAGATTAAATACACCAGCTTGCGTGTACAACAAATTAATGATCAGAATTTTCAATATTCGCCTAGATCATTGAAGTATTTATAAATAAGTACGAACTTTGTCATTTACATAAATACATCGGGTTCAGGTACTGAATTGTAACCATTAAAGTCGATCCGGAATTTATTTTTCCGGATGCACTGACTAGGTTAAGTTAAAGACTCGGGCGAAGCCCTCGGGGAATATGATTTTTCTTGGCTGAATAAGTCTTCATATTTCCCTCACTATCATGCAATAAATGTATATTATCTGCGTAAATATTGCAAGATTTTTTGGGGGAGGAAGGGAGGGGGTGTTAACGTAATCTTTGTAAATAAGAAGGTATAATCAATAACATGCATGCAGATGTGTTCGTTTTTTTTTATGCATGACTTGGTTATTTACCTATTTTTCCTGCTTTTATATTCAACATGAGTCAAATGAACTCATAAATTGTAATTTTGTTGATTTACATGTACGTCGACAGTGACTAGCATCAATTTCATTGACGTTGTGACATTACTTTTGGATGAACTCTCGTAGCCATACGATAATTTTGTCTGTTGGAATCATTATTTGATTTTTTACAGACAAATCTGAAGGCATTGGTAAACTACGGAAGCGTATAAGTGCCACGTAAAATTTTGGAAAATAACTTTTTTCGTACGGCTTATTTATATTCAGATACTTTGTTGCTGAACTTAGGTTAACGTTATATACATGTAATTAAATTGAAAGATATAATTTTATTTTGAAATGATGATGAAAATGTAATCATGTTATTGTGTATGGCTGTATGAACAGAGAGGGGTAGTGTCTGTATGGGTCTGTCCACCCTTCGTAACAGGGGTTCCCTCCTTGATCCCCTCTAGGTTGCGATGATTCATGGTCAATCACTCTATTTTTATGCATTGGTTTTACGTAAATAAAATTGTTATTGGTTTAAAATAAAGGGAAAAAAATTCAAAAAACTAAGAAAAGGGACCAGCTAGAAGACCTCAAATTAAAGTTGGAAAAACCAAGATAAAAATTGGAAATACCAACTTTAAAGGTGGAAAAACAAGATTAAAGTTGGAATCAACACCTATAAAGTTGGAAAAGCCAAGATTAAAGTTGAAATTACTAACTTTATAGTTGGAAACGCCAAGATTAAAGTTGGAATTACCATCTTTAAAGTTTGAAACGCCAAGATTAAAGTTGGAATTATCGATTTTTGAAGTTGAAAATGCCAAAGAAATGATTGGAATTTCAAACTTTAAAGTTGGAATTTCCAACTTTAAAGTTGAAATTTCCAATTTTAAAAATATTACGTAGCACTAATACGCTTCCGTAGTAAACGGTGCATAACGTTGTATAATTAAATGAAATGCATATGTGCAGTATTAATCTGCAATTATAATAAAATAAATATCAATGTTCTTGTGTTGTTCTTGTGATCTTTTCTTATGCGCATATTGTGCATATCTTGTTACAAATATCATGGCCAAATTCCCTCCTTCAAACGTTGGAAATTACAAGATGGAGAGCAGTTTTTTGGTTTTCGTGCTGTTAGTTGTGCCATCTGTTAAATCTGCCCCTCCTGGACACTTGAAGCCCTTGGGAAGTCATATGGATCCCATTGGAGAGATCCCAGTTATACATAAGTTCCCCTCCCCCTGGGTTTTTCACGAGGAGTTTGTTAAAAAGAGTCAGCCATTGGTAATGAGGAAAGTTCTGGAGAGGGACGATATCCCAGCCTACCGACTGTGGACTGATAAATATCTCAGGTAAAAAAAAATACTGGAGGGGTTTTATCCCCCCTAGCTGTAACTGAGATTGCGAGAGAGAGACATAAAAGAGAAGGCGTGGAAGAGAGAGAGAGTCGTTGAGAGAAAGAGAGGGTGAGAGAAAGAGTAAGAAAAGGAGAAATGAGAAGACAGAGGGTGTGGAAGAGAAA